>NC_086450.1:381616610-381849110 GCF_028390025.1 Pseudophryne corroboree | reverse complement strand
GTCATGAATAAAATTTGGATGTTCTATTAATATTAGACTATTGTGCCATGTTTCTGGGTGTCAATTTCGGTGTGAGGGTATTTTTCAGGTGAAATACCCATTTGGTGGCTAAAAAGAATCCATCTAACGATAGTATCTGATTGTGGTTCCAATCAAGTCTCTTTGGGAACACTGAAATATTTGGACATTGGTTTTTTAATTTGTGTATGGGCTCCTATTGGGAAAATAGTGTGGAGTTATAGCGCCCTCTAGTTCACAATTCCATATTGTTTTCTTTTGTTCCCGCTAACAGGGGGATTACTGTGAGGTGCTGCTGATTGAAGCGTGTGAAAAGGTTTTTGTTTTATATATATGTAACTGTCCCACCATCCTATCTAAGTCAAGGATCGTTGGAAGCTACTGTATGTCTCAATAAGTAGAAACCAAAGAATGAATAATTATCAGTGCGCTCTAGGAATAGGCAGCTAATTGATGTACAAATCACACAGAGGTAACTCTCATATATACCTCCACCAAGAGAAAAGATCTCAAGCAAACTGCAACAAAATGTGATAATACATATAAGCGCCCATATGGAGGGACCATCTGTAGTACAGGATTCCTCCGGATGATTTTCAATGTTATATAACAAAGAAAGTGCATATAGTGATGTACCGTTTAAAAATTTAATATACAATCACATATAACAACAGAACAATAAAACAATCAGTGCATGGTATCCAAGGTACAAAGAACCCAAAGTGCGTAATTACCAGCAGTAAATGAGAACTGTCTCACGGAAGTTCTAAGAGCATGAGGATTTATTTTCCACGGCAACTGCGGCTGTAGCTTCCTCTGTCTTCTGGTCCGTTTCAAACGCACACGACGTCCCCTTGGATATAAAAGTGTATTTTTAGTGGAGGAGAGGTTGGGGGCAACCCACATTTTCCACAGCTTTGGCCACAACCTTGTGGGTCTGTGTGCAAGCACTGAGCAACAGCCTATTATTATGCCACACTAGATGCCAGCAGATTAATAATTCTACAAAAACATGAATATCCAAATAGATGAAGGCTGCCGTGGCTTACTGGGGCTAGTAGTGTCACAAAGAAATTATGAATTCTAACAGTTGACTGCGCAGGAAGGAGCCTTAATGCTTGCAATGTTTTTTCTAAAAGTTGGGGTACATGGGGGGGAGGCAGCCGGTCTCCTAGCTGCTGCTTTAGCCAGGGGACCCAGTGTTGTTTGACACCTCCTGAACTTGACGCCACCAGCCCAGGCTATAAGCGAAGGGACTTGGCTCACTTGGTAAAGAGGGTCATGTATTGTTTTTTTCTCCTAATCACTTAGTTTATTTTTTATAAATAAACTTGATGACTTGCATCTGCATCGCATTTGTTTACGTCATAGGGCTGCGTACAAAAATCCGTGAGTTTGGGAGATCGGGCCATGAGTTGCAGTGCAGTTGCTGGTGTTTCTACTACATTGCAATGGCAAGTTGTCCCCCTTGCACCTAATATGATTGACCGCTAAATATAAATAATAAGAAACTCACAGCATTAATGAGTAAACATGAACAGATCACTAGATAAATATTGCTGTGATGCAAACTGTCACCTCCAGAGATGTATGGTGGTAAGAGGTATAGTGGCAGATAAAACTCTGTTTCCCCGTTTCAGTCTTGTGGTCCCAGAACTATAGATTATTGTGCAAAATACAGCAGCCCAATACTGAATGGATAATTCACATTCCTAGACTGCTTATTCCAACACTCATTTCCATACTGTTCACTGTCATACTGTTTATTCATGCTCTGTTCATCGTCAGGCAGTGTGAGCCAGCCCAACAGAGGGGGACATGGAACCGGACCAGGGGGAACTTTCCTGCTTTTACAGTAGACCAATGCATCCATGGTTGACATTGTGAAAGTTGACAGTACATGTCAATTTTAGGTTTAGGATTAGGGTTATGCTAAGGGTACGGTTAGTGTAAGGAATCGGGTTAGGATTAGGATTCTAAGGGGGCTATTCAAATGTTTGTGAGGTGTGGAATACTAATGAGCGTCTGTCGGAGCTATTCAAATGTTGCTCCTTTCAGACACCCATTAGCCGCAGCATCCACATTTCATCTCGCACCTACAGAGGCTGTGAGCTGAAACTGTGTGAAAAGTTGGCTGCGACCAAACTGGACTTTTCCCTGTCACGCCCGTTAGTTTAGATGGGTTTTGCTGCTTTAAACAGCTAAACCCTGTCTAACTGGGCACGATAAGTAAACGGTGCCCATAACAATTGAATAGCAACAATGGGCACCCTTTAATTATCACTCAATAACAAACATTTGAATAGCCCCCATCACTGCAAAAATGCTATGTCAACATGCCCAATGTCAACATTATGACAATGTTGACATTGTGTATGTCGGCATAACATTCATATCATCATTCTGAATGTTGACATTACATACCACACATCCGGTATAAAATAGACAGCTAATTCCACTCATCTTTCTGTTCCAACAAGTACTGTAAATGAGTTATTTTTTTATTAAGAAATGCTCACATATAGTCCTACAGGCTAATACCTATACAACCCTTCATAAACTCAACTTTTTGCTATTCAGTCACAATTGTCCTTTATTACATTTCGAGATGCTGACATACCCGGGATTCGAACCCATTGCCTGTGGCATTGCAGTCAGACAATCTATTCATTAAACTATCTGCCCTTGCATAGATAGGTAGATAATTCTAAGCTAGAGAATACTAACAATTTTAAGCTTACCGTATACTTTGGGAAAAAATGATCAGCATTGCGGCTGAGCAGATCTATGTAGTGTGTTGTTGCAAGAGACTGGATGTGTGGCTGCACACTACATATATCTGCTCAATTGCAATGCTGATTTTTTTTTTTACAAAGTAGTAGTACCAGTTGCTTCATATAGTGTTCATAGTTTTTATGCAGGATCAAATAGCTCAATGAGTCTGGCACAGGGCACCAAAAAGCCTAGTTCCGGCTCTGCCTACAGGTACCCAGGGTCGGACTGGCCCACAGGGGTACAGGGGAAACCACCGGTGAGCCCCACTGCCTGGGGGGCCCCCTCCTCCTCCTCTAGTGATCAGGATCCAGACTGTGTTCTTGAATTATACATTATACATATGTTACCTTATACTGCACAGGATTATGGTGTATTCTCTACAGTGCATTGTCAATATTTATCTTGTACATTATCATGCTGTTAGGGTCTCCTGCTCTGTGCTGCCACGTCGTCATGGCAACCGGGAGACAAGTGCTAGCGGAGTAACCTGAGCGTAGCTGATACTCCGGTTCGGGTCTTTTGCTGTGCAGTGGTTACAGGCTCTGTGCACGGCAGGGGATCCGGTGCTGGTTTTTGTGCTCACAGTCTGTGAGGTCTGAGTGGGGCGTGGACAGCACCTGCTATATAAACCCTCTTCTCAGGTTAGGCAGATGCTGCTGAATCTTTGTTGGTTAGTCAGTTCCTGAAAGCTAGCTAGTACTGTGTAAACTTTGTATTTGTTTGTTGCTTACTGCAAATAGGCCTTGGGATTTGGTATTACACTCTGCCAATCCAGACCTAGCAGTAAGACTGGAGTCAGTCGTTTAACCTGCTGGGGTTCTTTTGCTACTCTGTGAACCTAGCAAGTTTGCGGCTGTATTCTCAGACTTGCCTGCCAAAATCCTTTCTCACTGTGCAAGGTGTTCAGGTGTCAGTTTAGTGGCAGTAAGCTGAACCAGTGCACTGCAAGTGAGGACTAGGATTGTGGAGACTCTCCTTGTGTCTATTATTCCATCTATGACCAAGGAGTTTACTGCCACACCCGTTGGTAACCCTTTAGGGTTTTGCTGTTGCCCTTAGCAACAGCATTTCGGGTTCTCTACGTATTAAATCACAACATCTCGCTTCTTTCCATCTGAGCATTCCTAATACTAGGGAGACACCCAGTTTCTTAGCCTTTGGGCTTCTCTGTTCACTTTGTGTTTATTTTGTTACCCTATCACCTTCTGTGTATGTAATGTCATATTCCCCAGTCTGTCTGTGAGTTCATTTGTTTTGCATCCCTCTCCGTTCAGACACCAGTACATTCCTGCTGGCACTGGTGTGCATAACATATTCAGCAGCCTAATACTCCTGTTGAAATTTTGTGGGAATATGGAGCATACCCCTCAAAATACTTTGCAACAGGTGGTCGATCAGGTGCAGGTCCTGACTCGACAATTTAATGACTTGTCCACACCTCGCAGGCCGCTGGCGGAGCTCCCGCAGCAGCAGTACCTTCAGGGGTTAAGGAGCCAAAAGTAAGTCTCCCGGATCGTTTTTCTGGAGATTGCTCGCAGTTCTTTTGTTTCAAGGAGAGCTGCAAGCTATATTTCCAGCTTAGGCCTCAGTCTTCTGGGTCGGAGATTCAGCGGGTGGGCATAGTGATTTCCTTGCTACAAGGAGACCCACAGGTCTGGGCATATGGGTTGCAGCCTGACTGTCCATCACTTAAAAGTGTTGATGCTTTTTTTACGGCACTGGGCATGTTGTATGATGACCCTGACAAGACGGCCTCAGCCGAGGCTCAGATTTCGATCCTTAAGCAAGGGCGAAGGCCAGTTGAGGTTTATTGTACGGAGTTTCGGAGGTTGGCCCATGATACCCAGTGGAATGACCCAGCCCTGAGACACCAGTACCAAAGAGGTCTTTCTAACCAGTTAAAAGACCAACTGGTACAATATCCCTTGCCTGATAGCTTGGATCAGCTCATGCAGTTATCCATTCGGGTGGAGTACATTCAGGAGAACTTGGCTAAGGGATTTATCAGACCTTCACAGTCTCCAGTTGGGTCGGGGTTCTTCTTCGTGGGTAAAAAGCACGGTTCGTTGTGACCCTGCATCGACTTCAGGGAATTGAACCGTATCACGATTAAAAACTCATACCCACTGCCTCTCATTTCGGTCTTGTTTGACCAGCTTCGTACTGCCACCATTTTTTCTAAGATTGACCTACGCGGTGCGTACAATCTAATCCGAATAAGAGAGGGGGATGAATGGAAGACTGCCTTTAATACCCACTCAGGGCATTATGAATATTTGGTGATGCCTTTTGGGCTCTGTAATGCCCCGGCAGTCTTCCAGGACTTCATGAACGATGTGCTCAGGGAATATTTGGATAGATTCTTAGTTGTATACTTAGATGACATCCTAATCTTCTCCTATTCTCTGGAGGAACATCGGAAGCATGTACGCTTAGTCCTCCAGAAACTCAGAGACCACCGGCTTGGGGCGAAGCTGGAGAAGTGCGAATTTGAAGTTCAGCAAATCGCATTTCTAGGATATATTATCTCCCCAGAAGGTTTCCAAATGGAGGGTTCCAAGGTACAGGCAGTCCTGGATTGGGTGCAGCCCACTAGTTTGAAGGCGCTTCAGCGTTTTCTGGGCTTTGCGAATTTTTATAGACGATTTATCGCTGGATTTTCGTCTATAGTGGCGCCCTTGGTGGCACTCACTAAGAAAGGGGCGGATGTTGCTCACTGGTCTTGTGAGGCCAAAGCGGCTTTTACCCGTCTCAAAAGGGCATTTGTCTCGGCCAAGGTGCTGCGACACCCAGATCCAGAGCGTCCTTTTGTGGTGGAGGTGGATGCCTCTAAGATGGGTATTGGGGCAGTGCTCTCTCAGATGGGGGTGTCCGATAATCGCCTTCATCCCTGTGCTTACTTTTCCCGTAAATTTTCGCCTGCCGAGATGAATTATGACGTGGGTAACCGGGAATTGTTGGCGATTAAGGATGTACTCGAGGAGTGGAGACACTGGCTTGAGGGGGCTAAGTTTGTGGTCTCAATTCTCACCGACCATAAGAATTTGGCCTATTTAGAGTCAGTGAAGCGCCTCAATGCCAGGCAGGCACGATGGGCTTTGTTTTTTGCTCGCTTTAATTTTTTGATAACATATCGCACTGGGTCAAAAAACATCAAGGCTGATGCGCTCTCGCAGAGTTTTGCTCCAATCCAGGAGACCACCGAGGAGCCATTGCCCATTGTGTCCCCATCATATATTAAAGTGGGCATTTCCCAGGACCTCTTGTCATTAGTCCTTAGAGCACAGGAGCAGGCTCCTCCAGACCTTCCGGTAGGTCTTTTGTTTGTGCCTCCTAGGTTAAGACAGCGAGTGTTCCTGGAATTCCATGCCAAGAGGTCGGCAGGTCACCCAGGTATTGCCAGAACTCGGGAGTTGCTATCTAGGGCGGTGTGGTGGCCCTCGGTGGCTAGGGATGTGGATCAGTGGGTTCGGGCATGTGACATCTGTGCCCGAAATAAGACTCCTAGAGGGGTTCCTGTTGGCCCATTACATCCACTCTCTATTCCATCTAAGCCGTGGACCCACATTTCAATGGATTTTGTAGTGGACTTGCCCAAATCCTCGGGGATGACAGCCATCTGGGTTGTCGTTGACAGGTTTTCGAAGATGGCGCACTTCGTTCCATTGGTTGGGCTGCCATCGGCCAGACGCCTGTCTGAATTATTTATGCTGCATGTTGTGCGCCTCCACGGGTTGCCACTTGATGTGGTCTCTGACCGCGGATCCCAGTTTGTGGCCAAATTCTGGAGGGCATTTTGTTCCGATCTCCAGATTTCTGTCAGCTTGTCGTCAGGCTACCATCCGCAGTCTAATGGGCAGACTGAAAGGGTGAACCAGTCCTTGGAGCAGTTCCTCAGGTGTTATGTCTCCAAGTGTCAGACTGACTGGGTTGCTCATCTGTCCATGGCGGAGTTTGCCTATAACAACGCGGCTCACTCTGCTACAGGGATCTCTCCCTTCCTTTGTGTGTATGGGCATCATCCTAAGGCCAATTCTTTTGACCCCCTGGACTCCACGCCTGGTGGTTCCTCTGTGGTTTCGGTCCTTAGAGGTATTTGGAGGAAAGTGAAGAAAGCCCTTGTGTCTGTGTCATTAGTGACCAAAAGGGTTTTTGATAAGCGGAAAAGACCCTGCAGCTTCAAATTAGGAGACTTCGTCTGGTTGTCTACCAAGAATTTGAAGTTGAGACAGCCATCTCATAAGTTAGGCCCCCGGTTCATCGGTCCTTATAAGATCACTAGGGTTATCAATCCGGTGGCATTTCAGTTAGATCTACCCCGTTCTTTGGGTATCAATAAAACATTTCATTGTTCCCTTTTAAAACGGGCGATTAGTAATCCTTCTTCCAGTGGAAGACCTTCCCCTCTTCTGATACGTGGCCAGAGGGAGTTTGTTGTTGAAAGGATTCTTGACTCCAAGATGGTTCGGGGTCGGCTGTCATTTTTGGTGCACTGGAAGGGGTATGGCCCGGAGGAGCGGTCATGGGTGCGCAGTTGTGATCTTCATGCCCCCAGACTGTTACGCTCTTTCTTCTCGCAGTTCCCCGATAAACCTGATGGTAGGGGTTCTTTGACCCCTCGTCAGAGGGGGGGTACTGTTAGGGTCTCCTGCTCTGTGCTGCCACGTCGTCATGGCAACCGGGAGACAAGTGCTAGCGGAGTAACCTGAGCGTAGCTGATACTCCGGTTCGGGTCTTTTGCTGTGCAGTGGTTACAGGCTCTGTGCACGGCAGGGGATCCGGTGCTGGTTTTTGTGCTCACAGTCTGTGAGGTCTGAGTGGGGCGTGGACAGCACCTGCTATATAAACCCTCTTCTCAGGTTAGGCAGATGCTGCTGAATCTTTGTTGGTTAGTCAGTTCCTGAAAGCTAGCTAGTACTGTGTAAACTTTGTATTTGTTTGTTGCTTACTGCAAATAGGCCTTGGGATTTGGTATTACACTCTGCCAATCCAGACCTAGCAGTAAGACTGGAGTCAGTCGTTTAACCTGCTGGGGTTCTTTTGCTACTCTGTGAACCTAGCAAGTTTGCGGCTGTATTCTCAGACTTCTCTGCCAAAATCCTTTCTCACTGTGCAAGGTGTTCAGGTGTCAGTTTAGTGGCAGTAAGCTGAACCAGTGCACTGCAAGTGAGGACTAGGATTGTGGAGACTCTCCTTGTGTCTATTATTCCATCTCTGACCAAGGAGTTTACTGCCCCACCCGTTGGTAACCCTTTAGGGTTTTGCTGTTGCCCTTAGCAACAGCATTTCGGATTCTCTACGTATTAAATCACAACATCTCGCTTCTTTCCATCTGAGCATTCCTAATACTAGGGAGACACCCAGTTTCTTAGCCTTTGGGCTTCTCTGTTCCCTTTGTGTTTATTTTGTTACCCTATCACCTTCTGTGTATGTAATGTCATATTCCCCAGTCTGTCTGTGAGTTCATTTGTTTTGCATCCCTCTCCGTTCAGACACCAGTACATTCCTGCTGGCACTGGTGTGCATAACACATGCACGCACTTGCAGTATTTATATATTTGTCAAGGGGCCCAGCCCATGCACGCACTAATGGTTAGGCAAACCAATGTAGCGGCTGGCCACACCCCTCTGGAGACTGACCATCCCACTAAACATGGACCCCTACCACTGCATTCCCCGGTGGGCCCTTTCATGCCCCAGTCCGACACTGCAGGTACCCATAGACAGATAGCAGAATACATATATCATTACTGTGAATTCCTAGTAGTGTCTCATTCACTGTTGCTCATACTACAATGTTTCCTGGAACTATGTCATCATGTGTCTTCCTTATACCTGAGCTGCACTCTCTGTTCTTACATTTTCTCTGAGCATCATCAAGGGAAATTTCTGCAAGCAGATCCATAGAATGTGAGTTTATTATTGTTGTGTGTTGTATTAGGTCACAAATCAAAGTATTGTGCATTTCATTATACCACAATTATATAAAAATAGAGACACGTGGTGTGGTAATTTCCTAGTGCCATGGAAACAAGAAGAATGGAACAATGTAGAACAATACATACCCACTCTGATCTCATTAGTTAGCAAGGTCATCTAGAAAAGCGTGCACTGACATAGTATCAGGCATGGCAACAGATGACAATAATGAATTTTCTGCCTGTTTGATCTCTTGTCTGAAAAGCAATATACTTCATACCATGATGCTAAGCAGGTGTACCAGATGCCACCAAAACTAGACATGAATGAAAACTAAATATATAACAATTACTTACTGTACAGATTATATATACTGATAGCAGTGACATGTCATAGTTACAGGAAATTGGCTGAACTGAAATTAGGTACACCATGCTGAAATACCCGGGGGCATATTTACTAAAGAATATTTGTGGGATATCCCCCGAAAACACCCATTTTAGGATGACACCTAAATATAATAAGGTTCCCTGGGATCTAAGTGGTAACGCAACAGATATATCTGCTATATGCCCCTTTTCATTTATTTCTGACCACAAAGCAGCCCCATATGAGGACTGCTAACCTGTCACATTTACCAAACTCTAATTTGCAGCCAAAGCCCGTGACCGGGCATACCAGAAAAACATAGAGGCAGGGTAATCTTTACGTGCTGTGTGCAAAATACTCAGTTGCTATGTAGAGCTAGGACACTACAGCTATTCCAACCCTGCCCCCTCCCCCCCCCAAAAAAAAAAAAAACCACACCAAAAAACCCAACACCACCATTTATGGAAGCAGCCCTAACGGTGGTGCAGTATGATCAGGGGGTGGGGTCTGTTGAGAGCTGCGGGCTGCCTCCTCATAGGGCCTGATTGAACGCAAGTGCAGCCTTCTTTGCGTCTTTTGCTGTAGTTGTGCCTGAGACCAGGGGCAGATTGGGAACTAAAAGTGGCTCTGTAAAATTTCATAGAAGTGTGCAGCACAAGAGGTATAAAATACCCTGGAGCCATAGCAGCATCACTGGATGGCAGAGTGGCTGTACTGCAGAGATGGAATAACAAAATGCAGTGTACTGAGTGTGGTGGGCTGCCTGTCATGTTGGGGCATACTTGCCGACATTCTGGCTGCTCTCTGCGGGAGAGAGCAGCCAGGTCGGCTCAGCAAAGGGGCAGGGGAGGTGGGGAGGAGGTGGACCGGAGGTGGGACGGGGGTGGAGCAGGGGCGGGATGGAGGCGGAGTTTCGGCGGCACATCCTTTAAGCCACGCCCCCCGCTCTGTAATGCCGCGATCCCCGGCATTACACTGCATGGGGGCGTGGCTATGATGACGTGATTCAGCAAGAATCGTGTCATCAACTGCCCGGACCGCCCACTTTACACACTAAGTGGGCGGACGGGCAGGGGGACCCCTGATTCCAGGAGACTTGCCTGCGCTTCCCGGGGGGCCGGGAGGGTCACCCGATTTTCGGGAGCCTCCCGGCCATTCCGGGAGAGTAGGCAAGTATGTGTTGGGGGTGGGGCCACATGACAGCACACAAAACAAGCCCACAGACACGTCCGCCTACCAGGAATCTTCCTGGTGAGCCCTATGATCAATCCGCCCATGAGTATGAATATATCCAATATAGTATGATATATCCAATACACTTCCAGTTCTGACAAAAAGAAAATGTTGAAGAAAAACAATGTATTAAAATAAATATTTCATGGGTACCATACAACACTCCGTCCCCAAAGCTTCTTTAATATTAATTGGCAACACAAATCTGCATGAACTCAGAGATACAGCCTTTGAAATAAATACCATAGGAATTTGTGATAGCGACAAATGCCATTATTTGAATCAATTGCCAGTGCACACAATAGACTTTCGAAAATCGTTCCCTTCAATTATGCCTTGGCCATATGAAGCAACAGTACCATAGCAACTGCCTATATAAGTTAATATTAGTAGTAGTGAGCTGTGTCACTCTCTTAAATGAGAGTGTGCTTTTCAATTGTTCCCCGTAAAATAAAGTAAAAACTTCTGTTTAATTGAGGCATAAACCTTGCCTGTTCATATTCATCAAATACTGCATTGTTATCAACTAGAATTAGATCATTTTATTGTACTACTGACAAGTAAAGTCTGAAAATAGAAAGAGACGGAATAAACAGCCTTATTGCTTTTCCCAGACATAATGAAAAGTTCTAGTTATTCATTTAAATAGTCCTTCTCATTTCTGATTATACAATTGTTATGGGTACATGCAGCTCTGCAGCTTATAATTGATATTTCATTATCCACAAGACTATTATAGTGAAGCTTGTTAATAAAATAAAGTTTCAACTATTGAAGATTGAGATGGCTCAGTGCTAGTCCTTAATTTCAACAACCACCTCCCGCAAAAAAAGATATTGGGGGGCTAAATATAATGGCCTGCAGGAATCCGGAGGTGCGGATCTTTGCGCGAGAATGCACATATTTTTAAAGTGCCAATCATTTACAAGGCAAAAACAATTTGTCTTGGGTTGATGTTCTTAATGTTGATGGACAGGCACTCTGCACTGCCACTGTCCTTATACTAGAACATGCTGAGCATTAGGATCCAGGGACTGCAGGGAGGTACGACCTCCAACATAACGGGCTGCGTCTACTGCACATGTGCAGTAATCTTTACTAAGTAGAGTGATACAGTGCTAGTATGTAGGCACACAGTACTTAAGAGGTGAGACACATATAAGGCGCCCATAACTTTATTGTGATTACCTTAACCTTTCTTAAGCTAGCTTATCACTAAAATAAATTGACACCACACCGAAATAAAGACACGGACACGGTAGCTGGAGTTAAAGGTCAGACGATATTTATTGATCGCTGACCAACTCTTTAAACTATAATTGTAATTGAAATGGAATTAATTTAGATTGTGAAATTAAATTTCGATTGGAGGATGGCAAAGGAAAGTCGCTGCCAGACACCAGCTCCAGTCACCTAGATGAAAACCATCACAATAAGGAGGGGAGTACCCAGACCCCGCCTCCTTCCTGCATAACCCGCATTGTGCTGGCCTCACCACTCTTTTCTCTGGCAAACGTTCGGTTCCCGCAGGGGAACGTCTAAATGTCCAACCGCAAGAGAAGGACACACCTGCCGTCCTTCTAAAGAGGGTGCCCCACAATGACCACTTATGCCTGTTTGACCGCTGGTTGGTAGCGACTTCCCGCCACCAAAGGTTTACAAAACCGCCACCGCCATCCGAACAAAACAAGAATAACAAACTAAGAACAAACTACAGAAAACATAACGAAAAGGACCAAAAACATCTTCCAGGAAGACCTGCACTCCGTCCGGAGAAAGATGGACCCCATCCTCCTTGTAGAACTGCCGGTTACGCAGCACCAGTAAAGGATGCCTGACAGCTACTCCCCCTATGGCCCTAACGAACAGAGACACCGCCGAATTCACCTTCTTGCGGGCCTTCTCCAGAGCTGAGAAACGCACCGCACCCCGCCAATGAAAACGCGGAACTATCTCCGACCAAACAATACAGACTCCTGGCCAGTGACAACGAATCGCCACCAAATCCGCCTTAATGGACAAAATCAAATCTATGCCCTTAACTCGGCCCAAATCATTGCCACCTAAATGCAGGACGATACAACTGGGGCGACCCCAGCGGCGCTCACGCTGAGAAAGGATCTGCAACAAATCCCCCCAAAGCATGCCCCTGACACCTAACCAACGCAACTCCCTAGATCCGAAAACATCAGCCGCTCTAAGAGCCATGGGATGCCTTGCCGCCCAAAACACATAAGAATGGCCAACCAGCCACACATGCTCCCCAAAATCAACGACAGCTGAAAAAGAAAACACCCTAACATCAGAAATTTGAACACAAAAAACATAGGTAATGCATTAATGCAATAACAGAAATAACCCAAGTGAAGGAGAAAACTCAAAAAACCTCCCGTGTGCCTTGAGAGAACAGCCAATTGAAATTAGGCCCCCTCGGAGGAAAATTTTAAAATTCACTTCACACCCTCGATTCCTGAACGGTAAGCGTTCAAAAACCGACGAGTAAACAAATTTTTGGGTTAGCGCAACAGGCGCAACTACATCTTATCACAACGGACATAAGACTTATAGGAGGCAGACTTCCAACGGCCCAGCTCCCGAATAGCCGCAGGGGATGAGCCCGTAGCCGCTGCATGGGTAGCCGCCCCAATCCGAAAGTAATGGGTACCGAAGTCCGCCCCTCGCAGGCCAAGCGCCTCCAAACATTTCTTAAACACTGCAGCAAATTGAAACTTCGTCAACGGGCCAGCGTGCGCGTGCACCAGCAACTGGTCGCCCCCTGAAGGCCTCAACCGGAGATACTCCTGTGCCAACCTCAGCGGGCACGCACTCGCCTCCTCCCGGGCCTCCAAGGACACCCAGCGACCCCGACCTGTTTGATCTGTCTTGGACCGCACAATCCTACAGAGCAACAGGCCATCCTGCAGGCGCACATTCCCGTAAAG
This sequence comes from Pseudophryne corroboree, assembly GCF_028390025.1. NCBI lineage: Eukaryota > Metazoa > Chordata > Amphibia > Anura > Myobatrachidae > Pseudophryne > Pseudophryne corroboree. The sequence continues at coordinate 381,835,854 of NC_086450.1, read as the reverse complement.
CATACCGGAGTCACGAGATGCCTTACTGCACGCCACTAACTCGCTCACCCGGAAAGCCCCAAAGAAAGCTAGCGCAAAAGCACATCTAAATAGAGCCACCTCGAACTCCGAGATCGCAATTTGAGGCAGCACACGCAGCAACTCCGTTAGAAGCTGCAACGTCACGGGTTTACGGGAGTCCGCGGGCGCCGGACGCATCCTAGCCCATCCTTTGAGCGCTCTGGAAAGGACAAAAGACCCGGTGGGGTCCGTCATCCCGCGGAGCCGAGAGTGAAAAGCAATGCCCGCAAGGGCAGCAGACATGGCCGCCTTTGACCTACCCTTCTGATAATGTTCCCAAACAAAGGCCAGCAAAACGTCAGCCGGGGACTCACCTGTCACACCGTACCTACTTTGAAAGGCCGACCAATCACGCCAGGCCGCATCATACGCCCTGAGCGTGGAAGGAGCCAACGCACACCTGGCCAGAGCAGCTAACCCAACTCGACAATCTGCCAGACAGAAGGCGGGCACGGTAAACCCTCCGCCGCCGCTCCCGGAACCAACGCCCGGAATCTATCAAACTGGATCCGAGACAACGCATCCGCAATTCCGTTGTCGGCACCGGGAACGTGACGGGCCCTGATATTAATATTGCGCCGCAAGCAAACTAACACCATAAGACGCAACAGCCGCAAAGCCTGTGGAGAGGACGAACGCTGGTTATTAATAGCGTGCACCACTCCCAAGTTGTCGCAACGGAACAAAATGTCCCGATTCGAGAACTGACCGGCCCACAACTCCAGGGCGACTATGATCGGGAACAACTCCAGCAACAGGAGATTCTTGGTGAAACCCCGTGTCACCCAAGAGGACGGCCAAGCAGCGGCACACCATGCTCCGGCAAAAAACGCCCCGAACCCCTGACTACCCGAAGCATCCGTGAACAACTGGATCAAACTGTTGGAACAACAAGGAGGAGGCCACAACACCTCCCTGTTGTAGGATACCAGGAAAGAAACCCAAATCTGCAAATCATCCCTGATCTCGCGGGAAAGGTATACGGTGTGATGCTGCCGGACCGTCCCCGCCGTGGCCCGTTCAAGTTTGCGACAGAAAACCCTCCCCATGGGGATAATCCGACACGCAAAGTTGAAAGAGCCCAGCAAAGACTGCACCTGCTTAAGCCGAACCCTGCGCTTGCCTAAACAATCGTGAATTAAGCCCAACAGCTTCCGCACTTTGTCATCGGGGAGGCGACAACAACCCGCCACCGTGTCAATTTCGATACCCAAATAGCTAAGGCAACTGCAGGGGCCCTCACACTTGTCCTGCGCTACGGGAACTCCCAAGCTGTCGAACAAGGACCTAGCCACCGCCAGGATATCGCCACAGACCGAACTTCCCCCTGGGCCCATAAAGAGAAAATCGTCCAGGTAATGGGCCACCCCGGGTTGCCCGGAGGAGGCTTGGATGCACCAGTGCAAAAACGTGCTAAATCTCTCAAAATAGGCACAGGAGACCGAACAGCCCATGGGGAGACACCGATCCACGTAAAACTCGTCCCCCAATTTGAAACCCAGGAACCGCAGGGAATCCGGGTGGAGGGGCAGGAGCCGAAAAGCCGATTCCACGTCCAATTTTGCCAACAGGGCCCCCGGACCACAGTCCCGTACCAAGCGCAGAGCGTCATCAAAAGACTGATAACGCACCCTGCACACGGCCTCGGGAATGGAGTCATTTACCGAAACGCCAGGAGGATGCGACAAGTGCTGTATCAAGCGGAACTTACCCGGGGCCTTCTTGGGCACCACCCCCACGGGGGAGATGCACAAGGAGGGAAGAGGAGGAAAAACGTAGGGCCCACACATGCGCCCCAAGCTGATCTCCGCGTCTACTTTCCGCCGCACCTCATGCGGGTGTTCGCGAGCCGACTTCAAATTCTGGCGCGCCACCACGTGCACCGAATCCGAAATGGGCAGGCGAAAACCATGCTGAAAACCCTCTAAAAGGAACAACGCCGCCGACCTGTCAGGGTATAAACGAAGCCAGCGACGCAATTCGGGCACTAGAATGGGGGAGGGGGCCTTATTTACCAACTCCACCGGCCTCGGCTGGGGCAGAGGGCTTACCGCTCGCTGCCGAGGAGCAGTCTTTGGCCGGGTGACCGGCCCCGCACAACTTACAGGAGTGGCGAAAACGACAATTAACGCCCTAGTGCATTTCCCTTCGTTGTAGGCAAAACACTTGCCTTTCCCTGATGCCCGGGAAACTGTCACCACGGCCGCCGCGGGCTTCATGACCGCAGCATCTGTGGAGGGCTTGACCTGTTGGGTGACTTCCAACCACACCTCGACATCCTTAAACCCTGCGGGCAGAATGGGGTTGCCATCCTGATTACGACGGAATTTCTCGTCGTAATCCCGCCAAGCGGAACCCTTGGATTTTAAGTACATGACATGCACCAAAAATAAATATTTGACCAAATTGGGATACTCTGCGGGCCGCGATTCGGTGTAGCAAGCCGTAAAAACCAAGAAGCCCCGCAACCACTGGTGAAAATTACGGAACGCACTCTCACCCATGCCCCCCGGCTTTTTAGCTGCCTCGAAAGCCTGCCGCATCTCCTCCGTAAGGGTGAAGATGTCAACATACTTCCCCTTCCTGATTTTTTTCCCGCATCCTCTTGCGCAGCCCCCGTGTAACGGCCGTGTTGGCGCAATGCACCATCTCCGTAAAACGGGAGGGGGCCAGAGGGGGCCGCCGACGCCTTTCGCGATTCCTTAGCCACGCGCCGCGCGATAAGTCTAGCCAGCTTACGCGGGCGCCGCGGAGAACCTGAAGAAACACTGCTAGTAGAGGTGGAAGAAGAGCTAGAAGAACAATGGGAAATAATAGCGTGCTCACCAGCGTCCGAGGAACCCGGAACAGCCTCGCCCGTTTCACCCGACTCCGGCGGCGGAACGGCACCCGCCGATGCCGCGGCCGCGGCCTCTCCGACCTCCTGCCCCTCCGCGACGAAGACCCGGACCATGTGGCACCTGTGAGGAGGAAACAGAAGGGACAACAGGCGCCGGAGAAACCAGTGCATCAACTAAAAATGGGTTAACAGGCGGGAGGGGGGGCAAAGCGCCGTCGCCCGACGTATGGGGGCCCGTGGGAAAAGGCGGGAGGGGACCTCTTACGGAGGGTGTCGAAACGGAGTGGGGGAAGGCAGATCCGACCCCCGCCGCGCCACCCACGGTGTAGGCAGGACGCCACACGGGAGGTGGAAGGTGACCGACTGCCCCAGGAAATCCGGGCGACCCCGGATGGAACGGAGAGGGAGCGGGGGGCAGCTGCCAAAAGTGGGCCAACGGGTCCGCCCCAGCCGAGGAGGACCCGGCATTCGAGCCCACCAAGGTAGGGGGGGTACCGCAACCCGGGGGCCGCTGACCGACCAAGTGGGTTGGACCCCAAAGGCCGAGCCAGCAAAGTATGGAGAAAATTGCTGCGAGGACGGCATCGTGAGCCCCAGGAAAGGAGCTCCAGACGACGCGGGAAACGCCTGCGCAAGCGGCCAGGGAAGGCCGCCAGGGAAAAACTGACCCCCAGCAAAACCCTGAGGCGCGGCTATCGCCAGCGGAGGGCCCGGTAGTTGGAAGGCCGCAGCAACCGCGACTGCGTCGCCACAAGCTGCACCGTACCCACCGGGCCGGGGGGAGGAGCCTGGAGCCCGAAGCCCAGGGACGCCGGCGCGGGAAGATGCGGCACGTGTAATGGAGGGCCACGTATCAAGGCTCCCGCTGTCAGATCCCCGGCCCCCATCACACCCGTCCCCTGGAAAACCCCTGGGCCAGTCCCCACCACCCCATCCCCAATACTATAAGCGGGGGGAAACGGCCCCCCCGCAGAGAGGGGCCCCACCGCATCCGTCCCGACCTGCGCATATGCACTGGAGGGCCCAGGAGCACCCTGTGTCCCTACACCCATCACCCCCCCCTGCGTTCTATGCCCCCCCTCTCCCGCCGCGGCACGGGCGCGGACGCCGGGCACCATGTGGGCGCCTGCGCCGTCATGTGGAGCCGCCGGCGGGGGGAGAAGGGGAGATGCGGCGACCGGGGCCGAGCCGCGCACCCCAGCGGCACTAGCAGAGCGGCCGCTGGCCGCACGGTCCCTGCTAGCAGGGGCGCGGGCCGCAGCGGCCCGACCCTGCCGGGAAACTGCTGCCACCGGCAGCAACCGCCAAGGGGCCGCACTGCGGGAGCGGGCGCGAGGGGTGTCCACAGCCTCCATGAGGCGACGGAAGGGGGGAGCGGAGCGGCGTGGACGCGGCATGGAGGGGCACAAAGCAAACGGATCCAACAGAACAATGCTGCAAATAGTAGAAACAAGGGAGGGGGGGGGAGCAGCAAATAGAAAACAATATATGAAAAAACAAATAATATATGGGAAAAACAATTGAGGCAGTATACTTAGCCGTCCTGGGCCATACAATGAGAAATGGCAAGAGGAAGTCTGAGCCACATGACCTTGCCCTATATACTCTCCTGAGACCAACCCCTTACAGCCTGACTGACAACCCTCTGATCCTATTGGAAAAAACCCACCGGAAAATATGATCTGCCTAGCAACTGCTTAGTCATCACACAATCAATCACAAAAAGTTGGGCTCTTCAGGCTTATGCAGCCTTAAGCTAATCTTAGCTGCAATACACTGTGTTTGATGCCCCTGTTGTTAACCCTTGCATTACCGCTATGGTCCTGCATTACCCTGTACCTCATACTTGCCTACCTGACCCTCTCCATGAGGGAGAAAATGCTCTGTTCCTGGACTTTCCTGGTAATGTATGATTGCCATCACCTGTGGTGAGCTAGTTAATTGATAAGAAAGGTGTTTCACCACAGGTGATGGCAATCATACATTACCAGGAAAGTCCAGGAACAGAGCATTTTCTCCCTCATGGAGAGGGTCAGGTAGGCAAGTATGCGTGTACCTGCTGTTTACCAATATAAACCAGCATCCTGGATAGAACTCGGTGTGGTCTAACAGTCACTTTCACATCCGCTGTGCCCCTATTGTGACCACCATCACAAAAGCCTGTATCAATACTTAAAGGGGCAATATTTCAGCATTTGTGTTGCTTGCTACAGGATGTCTAATAGAACTATTGGAATTTTTAGTGGCTCACTTCTGAACTCCTGTTGACACATGTTGACTTTTCGTCATTGTTTGTTTGAGGGGGGGGGGGGGACCTGAAGTAGCCAAGTAGGCAGCATGGGAGTGTGATTCTGGGATTGAGTCATTGTGAATCTACCCTCACTATATAATGTCGCAAGTGTCAACATTGTAAAGCGGGAACAAGGACATGGTGTTGTGATTCAGTGCGAAGCACATCATTAAGCGGCCCAAACTGCCCACTTCACTCCTCGCAAGTCAGGGTAGTACAGAGCCTAGCCGGGCCCATGTACTTTTTCAGGGGCGTGGCTGGATCATGGGAGGTGTGGCCCTGCAAACTTAAAAAAATACAGGGAAAAAAATAGGATTTTAATACCTACCGGTAAATCCTTTTCTCTTAGTCCGTAGAGGATGCTGGGAATGCTTCAAGAACCATGGGGTATAGACGGGATCCGCAGGAGACATGGGCACTTTAAGACTTTAAAAGGGGTGTGAACTGGCTCCTCCCTCTATGCCCCTCCTCCAGACTCTAGTTATAGGAACTGTGCCCAGGGAGACGGACATTTCGAGGAACAGGATTTATTTAATTTTTAAACTAAGGTGAGATACATACCAGCTCACACCTCAAACATGCCGTACAACATGGCATTCCACAATAACGCATGCAACGGCATGACTAACATCAGCCACAGAGTGACTGAACTCAACACAACATGTGTGTAACTGTAAGGGTGCCGATGCAGTGTAATGCCTGCGGCCGTGCAGGTGTACCGCTGCTTACCTCAAGATGCTTTCCTCGTTTCCAGACCGCTCTTTTCTTCTGTTTGTCTGGGCGGAATTCTTCCTCGGGACCTCTACACGGGGACTCGACCTGGAGAACCGACGGCTAGAGGGAAAAAGAGACACTATCACCGTGTGCCTACCCCTTCCACGACGGGGGAAGAGTGGCACACTGGGGTGGACGCGACGTTCACCGGTTAGGTGAATGTCATCACTGGCCCGCGGGCCTCAGCCACCCAAATGTCACCTACTCGGCACTTGCGCACCTAGGTGAAAACGAGCCCGCTAGGCTTAGCGGGATCTCGCAACCGGCACCCAACGCGGACCAAGACACACACCCACAGAGTATATTCACACTGGTACTCTTGTAAGCTTGATTGCTGAATCGCTGCTCCTGGAAAGAGAATGACAGCAGCCTCCCTACGAACTAATAAATGGCAAACAACGGAACTGAGCCAATTTACTATGAACTCTAAACAGTACAACTTGGTTAGCTACTTCACCTAACTCCAGCAAACAGTACAAGCGAATACAGTATGACAATAGAACAAAATGAGTTACCTCTGTAGTCTGGTCTGATGAAGATCCCGCTGCTGCGCGCCTGGAGGCTAATTGTGTTACAACCTAATTCCCTGCGGGGGCCACCGCCCACTCTGGAATTACGGGATCGACCGCGGGAGGCCGGACAGTCTCTCCACGGATATTCCGGGCCCCCAAAGTGGTGACGGCACGCCAACCCGGGACTGCAGCTCCCTGGACCCCCAAAGCGGTGATGGCACGCCAACCCAGGATTTCAGCTCCCTACAACACAGCTAGCCCACGGCCGGTATTGCCCCTCGGGCCTAATGCCCGCCTATCTGGATTCACAGGCCTAGGGCCTGACTGTCTAGTGGGGTAGTCTTGGCCTAATGCCAAGACTAATTATATAGATGGTGGCCCCTTCCCTCCTATTGCGGCCACAGGCCTAGTGCCTGACTGCCACCTCAGGCCTAGTGCCTGCCTGTCAAGGGGATAGCCTTGGCCTAATGCCAAGACTATTTATAGTGTGTGGCCTCTTCTCTCCTATTGCCGCCACAGGCCTAGTGCCTGACTGCCACCTCAGGCCTAGTGCCTGCCTATTGTGGGCCTTTAGCAATCCTGGCCTAACGCCAGGATTACTTAATGGATGTGGGGCCCTTTCTCCTATCTGCTGCTCGGGCCTATTGCCCGTCCGCACCCACAGGCCTAATGTCTGACACCCTGGTGGTCTAGGGGGATTGGTGACTCGGCACAGGGCCGCTTACCGGGCCGCAGGGAGAGTCTGCAGTGGGGAGCTTCGTCAGCTCTTTTGCTACCCACACACTGCAGCACTCTCCACCGGAACTCCGCGCTGGACCCCGGGCTCCTTCTTCTCTTCTTCTCTGGCCGCCGCTCCTTATTCTTCCCGACCGCCGCTGCTTCTTCTCTTCCGCCGCTGCTCTACTTTTCTTCCGCCGCCGCCTCCTCTTCTTCACGGCCGCCGCTTCTTCTTTCTTCTGGAGCTCTTCACCGCTCCGTGTCCGGCGCCCGACTGACCGCTCCCGCTCCGCAGCATCTGTTATATGACACTGGTAGGGGGTGGCGCTATGACGCAACGAGCCCTGGTTGGCTCGTTGCGGCCCATTCCAATTGCCTGACCGGGCGCGTGCCCCAATTGGCTCCCGCCCGGCGCCAAATTCAAGTAGTCGCAACGCTATTGAAGGGGCTTGAATCCCAGCGGATGCAAGCCCCTCCATGCCGGAAACTCGCCGCGATGCCACTTCCAGTCGCGCGCCGCCGCTGCCTGTCCGGGGAAGACGGAGGTGAGAGACCTCCCTCGTTCCCCCAGCCTGGTGTCCCCTCACATAACCAGAACCAATAACTGCAGATACAGCCCGCACTGGGACGGGCGCCCAGCATCCTCTACGGACTAAGAGAAAAGGATTTATCGGTAGGTATTAAAATCCTATTTTCTCATACGTCCTAGAGGATGCTGGGAATGCTTCAAGAACAACGTTATCCCTGTCCAGGGTATCTATCTCAGAAGAAGTTATCTGCCCACTTTTCAATAGCACTACTCACCCATGCCGAAGCAACGGCAGGCCTGAGTAGCAACCCTGTAGTGACATAAATGGGTTCTAGTGTATTTTCCTGCTTACGATCAGCAGGATCCTTTAGGGCTGCCGTGTCAGGAGACGGAAGAGCCACCTTCTTGGACAGATGTGACAGAGCTTTGTCCACTGTGGGGGTTGACTCCCACTTTTCCCTGTCCCCAGAGGGGAACGGATATGCCACTGGAATTCTTTTGGGAACCTGTACCTTCTTGTCAGGATTTTCCCAAGCCTTTTCAAAAAGAGCGATCAGTTCATGAGAGGGAGGAAACGTTACCTCAGGTTTCTTTCCTTTAAACATACAGACCCTTGTATCAGGAACAGCAGGGTCCTCAGTGATATGTAACACGTCTTTTATTGCCACAATCATGTACTGAATACTCTTAGCCAGTTTAGGATTCAATCTGGCATCACTGTAGTCGACACTGGAATCAGAGTCCGTGTCGGTATCTGTATATGCTATCTGGGTAAATGGCCGTTTCTGTGACCCCGAAGGGGTCTGAGCTTGAGACAATGCATCCTCTATGGATTTCCTCCATGTCTGGTTCTTAGACTCAGATTTATCTAATTTCTTAATCAACCGAACCACATTTGCTTTCAAAACACTCAACAAATTTACCCACTCAGCAGTCGGCGGTGCCGACAGGGTCACTCCCACTGCTTTTTCTGTCCCCACTCTGGCTTCCTCCTGGGAAGAGCACTCAGCCTCAGACATGTCGACACACACGTACCGACAGCCACAATCACACTGGGCTATAGGGGACAGACCCACAGGAAAGCCTGTCAGAGAGATCCAGAGGGAGTTTGCCAGCGCCTATCCCGGTACTGAAACTTTATATTCAATGCCTCAGACCTGTTAGCGCTTTCATAATAAAGATAATAGCACCAAATTTACTGTGCCCCCCCCCCCGTTTTGCACCCTGTTTCTTGTACAGCAGTGTGGAGGTCAGGGCCAGCGTCTCTGCAGCTTCTGTGAAGGGAAAATGGCGCTGGTCAGAGCTATGAGGGCTAAGCCACGCCCCCTCACCGGCACGCTTCAGTCCCGCTTAATTTAACATTTTTATACTGGCGGGGGTCTATATTGAGTGCCTAGGCACTTTTCATATAACTTTTGCCAGTTACGTTCAGGTTCACATGCTGCCCAGGGTGGCCCCCCCCCGCGCCCTTCACCCTGTCTGTGCCGCTGTGTGTTTGGGAGCATGGCACGGTACCTCGAGACCTGAAGTCTTCTGCCGTCACTGAAGTCTTCGTTTCTTCTTTTGCTCCCCCAGCTTCTTTTTCCTGGCTCTGCAAGGGGGGAGAAGGGGTGATGGCGCGGCTCCGGGAACGAGCAGCTAGGCATACCAAGTGATCGAACCCTCTGGAGCTAATGGTGTCCAGTAGCCTAAGAAGCAGAGCCTTTGAACTCACAGAAGCAGGACTGCTTCTCTCCCCTCAGTCCCTTGAAGCAGGGAGCCTGTTGCCAGCAGAGCTCCCTGAACATAAAAAACCTAACATAAGTCTTTTTTCAGAGAAACTCAGTAGAGCTCCCCTGTGTGTGACCAGTCTCCCTGGGCACAGAATCTAACTGGAGTCTGGAGGAGGGGCATAGAGGGAGAAGCCAGTTCACACCCCTTTTAAAGTCTTAAAGTGCCCATGTCTCCTGCGGATCCCGTCTATACCCCATGGTTCTTGAAGCATCCCCAGCATCCTCTAGGATGTATGAGAAAGTACTTTAAATGCCTCCCTAGCCACACTGCAGCCCAGCACACAGCAGCGTGTGCTGGACTGAGAAGAAGAGCTGCAAGTGCTGCTGCCAGGTAAGGGGGTGGGGGGCCCATCAGGCCTGGGACCGGATAAATAGTAAAAATGGAGATGGTATTTTTCGCTTGGCGCTCCTCTGATTTGGTTGAAAGGTGGAATGGGAGGGGAATGATTGTTGAGAAAAAAATAAGTAAAAAACAAATAAAAAAACATTACGTTCCTAATGAATGGGTCTTTGTCCTATGTATTCTATCTTCTGTGGTGTCAAGAGGTCACGTTCTGTGGTTTCCCTCAGAAAAGGACTCAGGCGTGTGGGAATAGAGTGGAGAAAAAACACAAATGCAAACAATGGACTATATTTACTAAAAATCGTATTTTCCCGTTTGAGGTCAAAGTTCAATCACGAATGACATCGAAAGTGTAAATATGCAACTTTTTGAATTTAGTACGACTAATTTACTAAGCTGCCGTATTCTGCATTTTCGGTTTTACCGATGTCGATGTCATTCGTTTTTTTAGGCAGTGTTTTACGTGAGTGACTTGTAAAACACTGCTGACTTTAATACAATGAATCTCGGCCGGATCTGAGAGATCCGTGCTGGGCTTCATTGTGCACCTTGTAAAAACAAACAAACCATGGTTAAAATTTTTAAAAAAATTGCGTGGGGTCCCCCCTCCTAAGCCAAACCAGCCTCGGGCTCTTTGAGCCGATCCTGGTTGCAAAAATATGGGGGGAAAAATGATAGAGGTTCCCTCATATTTAAACAACCAGCACCGGGCTCTGCGCCTGGTCATGGTTCCAAAAATACGGGGGACAAAAAGCGTAGGGGTCCCCCATATTTCTGAAACCAGCACTGGGCTCCACTAGCCAGATACATAATGCCACAGCCGGGGGACACTTTTATATAGCTCCCGGCGGCCCTGGCATTACATAACCAACTAGTCACCCCTGGCCGGGGTACCCTGGAGGAGTGGGGACCCCTTCAATCAAGGGGTCCCCCCCCTCCAGCCACCCAAGGACCAGGGGTGAAGCCCGAGGCTGTCCCCCCCATCCAAGGGCTGCGGATGGGAGGCTGATAGCCGTTGTGTAAAAAAATGAATATTGTTTTTAGTAGCAGTACTACAAGTCCCAGCAAGCCTCCCCCGCAAGCTGGTACTTGGAGAACCACAAGTACCAGCATGCGGAGGAAAACCAGGCCCGCTGGTACCTGTAGTACTACTACTAAAAAAATACCCCAATAAAAACATAAGACACACACCTTGAAAGTATAACTTTAATGCATACATCCACACCTCCATATACACATACTTACCTTATGTTCAGTTTTGTTCACACGAGGGTCGGTCCTCTTCTCCATGTAGAATCCATGGGGTACCTGTGGAAAAAATTATACTCACAAAATCCAGGGTAGAAGGCTCTTCTTCTTGTAATCCATTTGTAATCCAGGTACTTGTCAAAATAAAAAAACGGACACCCGACCTCGCACTGACCGAAAGTAACCTCACCGCTGACCACAAAGTTCCCACCGTTGGTTACAATGGAGCGCATAGGCGCTACATTGTAACACTGCCGTGTGCCGCCTGTCATACAGTACAGGAGCACACAGCCAATCAGGAGGGTGCCACAATGTGGCGCTCCCTGATTGGCTGAAGGAACCCTCTTAGACATAAGTCAGAGGGGGTTTCTGGCATTCGGGGAAAGGGGTCCCATGTGAAAACATGGGGCCCCTTTCAGTGCGAGGTCGGGTGTCCGTTTTTTTATTTTGACAAGTACCTGGATTACAAATGGATTACAAGAAGAAGAGGCTTCTACACTGGATTTTGTGAGTATAATTTTTTCCACAGGTACCCCATGGATTCTACATGGAGAAGAGGACCGACCCTCGTGTGAACATAAGGTAAGTATGTGTATATGGAGGTGTGGATGTATGCATTAAAGTTATACTTTCAAGGTGTGTGTCTTATGTTTTTATTGGGGTATTTTTTTAGTAGTAGTACTACAGGTACCAGCTGGCCTGGTTTTTCTCCGCATGCTGGTACTTGTGGTTCTCCAAGTACCAGCTTGCGGGGGAGGCTTGCTGGGACTTGTAGTACTGCTACTAAAAACAATATTCATTATTTTTCACAACGGCTATCAGCCTCCCATCCGCAGCCCTTGGATGGGGGGACAGCCTCGGGCTTCACCCCTGGTCCTTGGGTGGCAGAGCCCGGTGCTGGTTGTTTAAATATGGGGGAACCTCTATCATTTCCCCCCCCATATTTTTGCAACCAGAAAAAAAAAAAAACACTTTCCCATCCCCTTCCCACTGATAAACATGCACGGATCTCATGGATCCCTGCATGCCTATCCAAACACGGAATAAAAAAGCAGGTCTGTTTTTTTTTAGCACTTTTTCACGAATTGTATTTCAGCACGGCAGTGTTTGGCTATTGTCGGCAGTGTTTGTGATTTGCACTTTTTAGTAAAATACCGATTTCTACCAAATTGCAGGCGTATTTGACCGATGGTGTATTGATTCGTGATTTTTTCCTAGGACTTCCAAAATATTACAAATGCCCTCATCACTGCCGAGATTTTTGCTTAGTAAATTACCGAAATGACACTTTGAAGAAAAAACGGCATCTCGGTCAAAATCGGGACCTTAGTAAATATACCCCAATGTGTAGTATTGTCAAAGATGGAAAAATATATGGGTACAAAAAAGACTATGTGGAGGGGAATGGCATACTCCAACCTACAGGCGAGGAAGTAGTATCCAATATGTAAAGGTATCTTTAAATTTGATGGTGTGTGAGTCTATTGGAAGACTTCTGATTCCAATGAGATTTCTTAGATTAAAGGGATGCGCACCCTAACTCACATAAAGTGATTGAAAACAAAACCCATCAAGGTATCTTTTTGAGTGGATCTGTGACATAGAAAATCAAGTGGCAATGGATCTTTAGGTAAGCGTATCCTGACTTACTATTCCAAAGCAAATTCAAATCATGTAAAGGTATCTTTCATACTGTACTGTATGTCCTGATGATAAAAGGTGCATACCAGTACTCTCATAGGGGGGATACACATAAAGGTATCTTTTATCCTCCAAAGGATGGTGCTCCAATGTTGATAAAAGTGAATTTATTATAGAAATACAGTAAAAAGATAAAACAAATACTTAAATACAAGAAAAAACAGACACAAGAAACTGCAATTGTGCACAGGACCACAGTGAGGATCCAGGCTGTCCCCCACACCTCAATTTCACAAAATCATTGTAAACTTGAGGTGTGGGGGACAGCCTGGATTTTTTATTTGTTTTTTATTTATTTTTTCCTCTGCAATCATTCTCCAGTCATTCCACCTTTGAACCAAATAAGAGGATCGCCAAGCGAAATATACCATCTCCATTTTTTCTGTTATATTTTAGGAGCCATAGGGTTAGACTCCAGTGTATATTATCGCAGGCAGACCCTTAGAAGTGCCAAGACCCTCAGTTAGTAACAGCCAAGATTTAGGTGCATAGGCACATATGTATTGAGTAGAGATGTGCACAGGAAATTTTTCGGGTTTTGTGTTTTGGTTTTGGATTCGGTTCCGCAGCCGTGTTTTGGATTCGGATGCGTTTTGGCAAAACCTCCCTGAAATTCTTTGGTCGGATTCGGGTGTGTTTTGGATTCGGGTGTTTTTTTTTCAAAACCCCCTCAAAAACAGCTTAAATCATAGAATTTGAGGGTAATTTTGATCCTATAGTATTATTAACCTCAATAACCATAATTTTCACTCATTTCCAGTCTATTCTGAACACCTCACAATATTATTTTTAGTCCTAAAATTTACACCGAGGTCGCTGGATGACTAAGCTAAGCGACCCAAGTGGGTGGCACAAACACCAGGCCCATCTAGGAGTGGCACTGCAGTGTCAGACAGGATGGCACTTAAAAAAATAGTCCCCAAACAGCACATGATGCAAAGAAAAGAGAAAAAGAGGTGCACTGTGGTCGCTGGATGGCTAAGCTAAGCGACACAAATGGGCGGCACAAAATCCTGGCCCATCTAGGAGTGGCACTGCAGTGTCAGACAGGATGGCACTTAACAAAATTTTCCACAAACATCACATGATGCAAAGAAAAGAGAAAAAGAGGTGCACTGTGGTTGCTGGATGGCTAAGCGACACAAGTGTGCGCAACAAACACCTGGCCCATCTAGGAGTGGCAAAAAAAATTGGCCCCAAACATCACATGATGCAAAGATAAATAAAATAAAAAGAGGTGCAAGATGGAATTGTCCACCCACCCTTATGTTGTGTAAACAGGACATGCACACTTTAACAAACCCATAATTTCAGCCACAGGGTCTGCCACACGACTGTGGCTGAAATGACTGGTTGGTTTGGGCCCCCACCAAAAAAAGAAGCAATCAATCTTTCCTTGCTCAAACTGGCTCTACAGAGGCAAGATGTCGACCTCATCATCATCCTCCGATTCCTCACCCCTTTCACTGTGTACATCCCCCTCCTCACAGAGTATTAATTCGTCTCCACTGGAATCTACCATCTCAGGTCCCTGTGTATTTTCTGGAGGCAATTGCTGGTGAATGTCTCCACGGAGGAATTGATTATAATTCATTTTGCTGACAAGGTGACCAGCTGGACTAAACACTCTTTCGGAGTACACACTGGAGGGGGGGGGGGGGGGGGCAACTTAGGTAAAATAAAGCCAGTTTGTGCAAGGGCCTCCAAATTGCCTCTTTTTCTTGCCAGTATACGTACGGACTGTCTGACGTGCCTACTTGGATGCTGTCACTCATATAATCCTCCACCATTCTTTCAATGGTGACAGAATCATATGCAGTGACAGTAGACGACATGTCAGTAATCATTGGCAGGTCCTTCAGTCGGGACCAGATATCAGCACTCGCTCCAGACTGCCCTGCATCACCGCCAGTGGGTGGGCTCGGAATTCTTAGCCTTTTCCTCGCAGCCCCAGTTGTGGGAGAATGTGAAGGAGGAGCTGTTGACGGGTCACGTTCCGCTTGAGTTGATAAGTGTCTCACCAGCAGGTCTTTGAACCTCTGGAGACTTGTGTCTGCCGGAAAGAGAGATACAACGTAGGCTTTAAACCTAGGATCTAGCACGGTTGCCAAAATGTAGTGCTCTGATTTCAACAGATTGACCACCCGTGAATCCTGGTTAAGCGAATGAAGGGCTCCATCCACAAGTCCCACATGCCTAGCGGAATCGCTCCATTTTAGCTCCTCCTTCAATCTCTCCAGCTGCTTCTGCAAAAGCCTGATGAGGGGAATGACCTGACTCAGGCTGGCAGTGTCTGAACTGACTTCACGTGTGGCAAGTTCAAAGGGTTGCAGAACCTTGCACAACGTTGAAATCATTCTCCACTGCGCTTGAGACAGGTGCATTCCACCTCCTTTGCCTATATCGTGGGCAGATGTATAGGCTTGAATGGCCTTTTGCTGCTCCTCCATCCTCTGAAGCATATAGAGGGTTGAATTCCACCTCGTTACCACCTCTTGCTTCAGATGATGGCAGGGCAGGTTCAGGTTTTTTTGGTGGTGCTCCAGTCTTCGGCATGCGGTGGCTGAATGCCGAAAGTGGCCCGCAATTCTTCGGGCCACCGACAGTATCTCTTGCATGCCCCTTTCGTTTTAAAAAAAATTCTGCACCACCAAATTCAATGTATGTGCAAAACATGGGACGTGCTGGAATTTGCCCACATGTAATGCACGCACAATATTGGTGGCGTTGTCCGATGTCACAAATCCCCAGGAGAGTCCAATTGGGGTAAGCCATTCTGCGATGATGTTCCTCAGTTTCCATAAGAGGTGTCAGCAGTGTGCCTCTTATGGAAAGCGGTGATACAAAGCGTAGCCTGCCTAGGAACGTGTTGGTGTTTGCGAGATACTGCTACTGGTGCCGCCGCTGCTGTTCTTGCTGCGGGAAGCAATACATCTACCCAGTGGGCTGTCACAGTCATATAGTCCTGAGTCTGCCCTGCTCCACTTGTCCACATGTCCGTGGTTAAGTGGACATTGGGTACAACTGCATTTTTTAGGACACTGGTGACTCTTTTTCTGACGTCTGTGTACATTCTCGGTATCGCCTGCCTAGAGAAGTGGAACCTAGATGGTATTTGGTACCAGGGACACACTACCTCAAGAAATTCTCTAAGTCCCTGTGAACTAACGCCAGATACCGGACGCACGTCTAACACCAACACAGCTGCCAAGGCCTGAGTTATCCGCTTTGCAACAGGATGACTGCTGTGATATTTCATCTTCCTCGCAAAGTACTGTTGGACAGTCAATTGCTTACTGGAAGTAGTACAAGTGGTCTTCCGACTTCCCCTCTGGGATGATGATCGACTCCCAGCAGCAACTACAGCAGCGCCAGCAGCAGTAGGCATTACACTCAAGGATCCATCAGAGGAATCCCAGTCAGGAGAGGACTCGTCAGACTTGCCAGTGACATGGCCTGCAGGACCATTGGCATTCCTGTCTAAGGAGGAAATTGACACTGAGGGAGTTGGTGATGTGGTTTGTGGGAGCTTGGGTACAAGAGGAAGGGATTTAGGCCCTCATTCCGAGTTGAACGCTCGCAAGGCGAATTTAGCAGAGTTGCTCAGGCTAAGCCTACGCCTACTGGGAGTGTATCTTAGCTTCTTAAAATTGCGACCGATGTATACGCAATATTGCGATTACAAACTACTTAGCAGTTTCAGAGTAGCTTCAGACTTACTCGGCATCTGCGATCAGTTCAGTGCTTGTCGTTCCTGGTTTGACATCATAAACACACCCAGCGTTCGCCCAGACACTCCCCCGTTTCTCCGGCCACTCCTGCGTTTTTTCCGGAAACGGTAGCGTTTTTATCCACACGCCCCGAAAACGCCGTGTTTCCGCTCAGTAACACCCATTTCCTGTCAATCACACTACGATCGCCGGAGCGATGAAAAAGCCGTGAGTAAAAATACTATCTCCATTGTAAAATTACTTGGCGCAGTCGCAGTGCGAATATTGCGCATGCGTACTAAGCGGAATTTCACTGCGATGCGATGAAAAATACCGAGCGAACGACTCGGAATGAGGGCCTTAGTTGTTAGTGGACTGCTTCCGCTGTCGGCTTGACACCAGTTGTCCGCATTTCTGTTAAAATAATTCGACACCGAAGAGGTGATATTTTTTGTAATTTGACCAGGCATGTCAATGGCCATATTCCTCCCATGGACAACAGGTGTCTCCCCGGGTGCCTGACTTAAACAAACCACCTCACCATCAGAATCCTCCTTGTCAATTTCCTCCTCAGCGCCAGCAACACCCATATCCTCACCCTGGTGTACTTTAACAGTGACATCTTCAATTTGACTATCAGGAACTGGACTGTGGGTGCTCCTTCCAGCACTTGCAGGGGGCGTGCAAATGGTGAAAGGAGCCACCTCATCCCGTCCAGTGTTGGGAAGGTCAGGCATCGCAACCGACACAACTATACTCTCCTTGGGGATTTGTGATTTAGAAGAACGCACAGTTCTTTGCTCTGCTTTTGCCATCTTAACTCTTTTCGGTTTTCTAGCGGGAGGATGAGTGCTTCCATCCTCATGTGAAGCTGAACCACTAGCCATGAACATAGGCCAGGGCCTCAGCCGTTCCTTGCCACTCCGTGTCGTAAATGGCATATTGGCAAGTTTACGCTTCTCCTCAGACGCTTTTAATTTAGATTTTTGGGTCATTTTACTGAACCTTAGTTTTTTTGGATTTTACATGCCCTCTACTATGACATTGGGCATCGGCCTTGGCAGACGAAGTTGATGGCATTGAATCATCCCTGCCATGACTAGTGGCAGCAGCTTCAGCACTAGGTGGAAGTGGATCTTGATCTTTCCCTATTTCACCCTCCACATTTTTGTTCTCCATTTTTTAATGTGTGGAATTATATGCCAGTAATATTATTATATCAATAGCAATGACCTACTGTACTGTACAACTATATACTGTTGGTCACCAAAATGCTGCACTGTACTACTTTATATACTGCTCGCAAAAATGCAGCACAGGTATGGAATGGATACTTGCAGTGACACAGAGCTGCAAGATACAACAATGGCCTACTGTACTGTACAACTATATACTGTTGGTCACCAAAATGCTGCACTGTACTACTATATATACTGCTCACAAAAATGCAGCACAGATATGGAATGGATACTTGCAGTGACACAGAGCTGCAAGATACAACAATGGCCTACTGTACTGTACAACTATATACTGTTGGTCACCAAAATGCTGCACTGTACTACTATATATACTGCTCACAAAAATGCAGCACAGATATGGAATGGATACTTGCAGTGACACAGAGCTGCAAGATACAACAATGGCCTACTGTACTGTACAACTATATACTGTTGGTCACCAAAATGCTGCACTGAACTACTATATATACTGCTCACAAAAATGCAGCACAGATATGGAATGGATACTTGCAGTGACACAGAGCTGCAAGATACAGCAATGGCCTACTGTACTGTACAACTATATACTGTTGGTCACCAAAATGCTGCACTGTACTACTATATATACTGCTCACAAAAATGCAGCACAGATATGGAATGGATACTTGCAGTGACACAGAGCTGCAAGATACAGCAATGGCCTACTGTACAACTATATACTGTTGGTCACCAAAATGCTGCACTGTACTACTATATATACTGCTCACAAAAATGCAGCACAGATATGGAATGGATACTTGAAGTGACACAGAGTTGCAAGATACAGCAATGGCCTATTGTACAAATATATACTGTTGGTCACCAAAATGCTGCACTGTAATACTAGATATACTGCTCACAAAAATGCAGCACATATATGGAATGGATACTTGCAGTGACACAGAGCTGCAAGATACAGCAATGGCCTACTGTACTGTACAACTATATACTGTTGTTCACCAAAATGTTGCTCTGTACTACTATATATACTGCTCACAAAAATGCAGCACATATATGGAATGGATACTTGCAGTGACACAGAGCTGCAAGATACAGCAATGGCCTACTGTACTGTACAACTATATACTGTTGGTCACCAAAATGCTGCACTGTACTACTATATATACTGCTCACAAAAATGCAGCACAGATATGGAATGGATACTTGCAGTGACACAGAGCTGCAAGATACAGCAATGGCCTACTGTACAAATATATACTGTTGGTCACCAAAATGCTGCACTGTACTACTATATATACTGCTCACAAAAATGCAGCACAGATATGGAATGGATACTTGCAGTGACACAGAGCTGCAAGATACAGCAATGGCCTACTGTACTGTACAACTATATACTGTTGGTCACCAAAATGCTTCACTGTACTACTATATATACTGCTCACAAAAATGCAGCACAGATATGGAATGGATACTTGCAGTGACACAGAGCTGCAAGATACAACAATGGCCTACTGTACTGTACAACTATATACTGTTGGTCACCAAAATGCTGCACTGAACTACTATATATACTGCTCACAAAAATGCAGCACAGATATGGAATGGATACTTGCAGTGACACAGAGCTGCAAGATACAGCAATAGCCTACTGTACTGTACAACTATATACTGTTGGTCACCAAAATGCTGCACTGTACTACTATATATACTGCTCACAAAAATGCAGCACAGATATGGAATGGATACTTGCAGTGACACAGAGCTGCAAGATACAGCAATGGCCTACTGTACAACTATATACTGTTGGTCACCAAAATGCTGCACTGTACTACTATATATACTGCTCACAAAAATGCAGCACAGATATGGAATGGATACTTGAAGTGACACAGAGTTGCAAGATACAGCAATGGCCTATTGTACAAATATATACTGTTGGTCACCAAAATGCTGCACTGTAATACTAGATATACTGCTCACAAAAATGCAGCACATATATGGAATGGATACTTGCAGTGACACAGAGCTGCAAGATACAGCAATGGCCTACTGTACTGTACAACTATATACTGTTGTTCACCAAAATGTTGCTCTGTACTACTATATATACTGCTCACAAAAATGCAGCACATATATGGAATGGATACTTGCAGTGACACAGAGCTGCAAGATACAGCAATGGCCTACTGTACTGTACAACTATATACTGTTGGTCACCAAAATGCTGCACTGTACTACTATATATACTGCTCACAAAAATGCAGCACAGATATGGAATGGATACTTGCAGTGACACAGAGCTGCAAGATACAGCAATGGCCTACTGTACAACTATATACTGTTGGTCACCAAAATGCTGCACTGTACTACTATATATACTGCTCACAAAAATGCAGCACAGATATAGAATGGATACTTGCAGTGACACAGAGCTGCAAGATACAGCAATGGCCTACTGTACAAATATATACTGTTGGTCACCAAAATGCTGCACTGTACTACTATATATACTGCTCACAAAAATGCAGCACAGATATGGAATGGATACTTGCAGTGACACAGAGCTGCAAGATACAGCAATGGCCTACTGTACTGTACAACTATATACTGTTGGTCACCAAAATGCTTCACTGTACTACTATATATACTGCTCACAAAAATGCAGCACAGATATGGAATGGATACTTGCAGTGACACAGAGCTGCAAGATACAGCAATGGCCTACTGTACTGTACAACTATATACTGTTGGTCACCAAAATGCTTCACTGTACTACTATATATACTGCTCACAAAAATGCAGCACAGATATGGAATGGATACTTGCAGTGACACAGAGCTGCAAGATACAGCAATGGCCTACTGTACTGTACAACTATATACTGTTGGTCACCAAAATGCAGCACAATGAGCACAGATATTTGCAGCACACTGAGCAAAGATATGGAGCTTTTCAGGCATAGAACGTAGATATTTGCAGCACACTGAGCACATATATTTACAGCACACTGAGCACAGATATGGAGCTTTTCAGGCAGAGAACGTAGCCAATGCATGAGTGAAAATGGCGGCGACGCGCGGCTCTTTATATAGAATATGAATCTCGCGAGAATCCGACAGCGGAATGTTGACGTTCATCCGCGTTCGGGTTAACCGAGCAAGGCGGGAAGATCCGAGGCTGCCTCGGACCCGTGTAAAATAGGTGAAGTTCGGGGGGATTTGGATCTCAACGAACCGAACCCGCTCATCTCTAGTATTGAGTAGCCTTGAAAATGAACACAGTATTGAACCAGTTAGAATATATAGGCGGTAACTCCTATTTGGGAGCAAAGCAAAAAAGGCAAATAACTGTGCACCTTTGCCCCCCCCCCCTCTACACACACACACACACACACACACACACACACACACACACACACACGCACACACACACACACACACACACACACTATGGGCCTGATTCAGAGTTGATCGCAGCAGCAAATTTGTTAGAGGTTGGCCAAAACCATGTGCACTGCAGGTGGGGCAGATATAACGTGCAGAGAGAGTTAGATTTGGGTGGGGTGTGTTCAAACTTAAATCTTAATTGCAGTGTAAAAATAAAGCAGCCAGTATTTACTCTGCACAGAAACAATATAACCCACCCAAATGTAACTCTCTCTGCACATGTTATATCTGCCCCCCCCCCCCCCCCCTCCTGCAGTGCACATGGTTTTGGCCAACTGCTAACAAATTTGCTGCTGCAATCAGGTCTGAATAACCCCTATATTGTGAAACCTGTAAGGTGTCTCATATGTGTGTCAAGACATTCGTAGGAACATTGATTCATTTTTATTATCTTCATTTTATTATAATTGTTTATTATTATTATTATTATTATTTTAATTCTGTAAAATGTACAAATGTGAGGACACTGCATTAACACTGTTTCCCCTTTTCTTGACAAGTTAGGATGACTGGAGTTAATCACTAAGCAGTTTTGTGCTATAAAATAACTACCAGCAGACATGCTGGGGGTGAGAGGTGTATGCCTCTGCCCTACGCCACGGATCTCATGCTTTTTCTTTAAATCCAGAACTGCACCCATCACAGCTGTAAGTAATATACTGTTTCTTCTGTGATGTATACAGAGCAGGTTGCATGGCGTCTTTTGGGGGAAGGGGAGGGGGGGGGGGGGGGCTGTATATACAAAAGGCTCTGGCAGCTCAATCACGTCCTGGCCACATCCCCTAAAAGTTACAGAGTCATTAATTTTACATGACTGCCCTGTGCTTATGCCCCATGGTAGTGTAGGGAAAATGTGGAGTAGTGGCTTCACCCTAGTATTTGTATATGATGTAATATAATATAATAGTGTCATTACATAAGAGAAAGTGATTGATGTCTTGACAGTTAGTAACTGGAACTGTTGCATTTTGCATATAATTTTTTAATGCAAACCAATATGCAAATCCAATTAAATTTACATACAAACATCTGTTGTATTAAAAAGAACAATGTTATTATTATTTTAATTTATACGGCGTCACAACGTGGACGCATCGCTGCGCAAATAATAAACAAGGCAATTATAACTCAGTACATGGGATAACAATCAACATAATAATATAACAAAGGCACGCTGGAGTCAAGAGGAATGGAGTAGGTGTGGATTCTGGTCTGCTAGGTCGAAGGAGTGATTTAACTCTTGTTTCAGTTTTTCTCTCAACACAAACGGCACTTTTCTACAGGGGTGTATCACTGAAGAAACTTGCGTGTCTATATTTATTTTATGCTCTCCAGGCAAACAACGTAGACCTTCAAACAAGTCTCTGTATTCTGTAAACATCGATTTGCAGTCATCTTCTACTTGTGATGTCACCATAAAAACTTTCTTTAGCAAGCTTAGTTTCTGTTAAATCGCATGGAAACCTTGGGTGTGATACAGAAAGTTGATGAGCCTACTGAATGGGTAAGCTCCTTAGTAATTGTTGAAAAGAAAAATGGACAACTCAGAATATGTCTAGACCTCAGAGATTTAAACAAAGCTATTAAACGAGAACATTTCAAACTACCAACCAGAGATGAAATCATGTCGCAATTTGCGGGAGCAAAATGGTTCAGTAAATTGGACGCATCTTCAGGATTCTGGCAAATGAAGCTAGATGAGGCCAGCTCAAAGCTTTGTACATTTAATACACCAGAAGGTCGATACAGATTTCTTTGTAACATAGTAACATTGTAATGGGAAAACGTACATTGTTGTGACTGATTATTACTCTAACCACCCTGAGGTGAAGACACTACATACAACTACTAGTAAAGCCGTAATCAATTGTATGAAGTCAATCTTTGCAAGGCATGGTGTTCCTATGGAAGTGTTCACTGACAATGGTCCTCAGTTTTCCAGTGCTGAATTTAGACAATTTGCTGATGAGTGGGAATTTGTCCATACTACATCAAGTCCCCACTATCCACGCTCAAATGGGTTGGTGGAAAGTTCAGTAAAAACTGTAAAGAGTCTCATGAAAAAAGCTCAAGAAGGTAAAGAAGATTTCTACAAAAGTCTTTTAATCTACCGCAGTACACCTTTACAGAATGGACTTTCTCCTGCACAAATGCTGATGGGAAGGAGGATTAGAGCAAATCTCCCGATACATGATGAACTGCTTAATACACATAACTCAGCGTTGGTCAGACAGAGTAAGGACCGTCAACAGGCGAAACAGAAACTGTCCCATGACAGGCGAACAAAAAGCTTATCTGATCTAAAATCGGGTGACCAAGTCCGTCTCAGAGATCACGAGAAAGGTATTTGGGTGCAGAAAGGTATTGTGCAAGCACAAGTAGCACCAAGATCTTATACTATACGTACAGAGCGTGGAACGGAAGTAAAAAGAAATCGGGTGGATTTAAGATCTCAACCTAACCATAATGAAGACAACATGACTGAAGAATACCCTTCATCTGACATGTATGATGATCCTGATAATGGGGGACAAACCACGATTCTAGAAAGGTCCAACATGGTCGATGAAACACAGACTCTGTATGAAAGACCCAAAAGGGAAATACGCAGACCTGAGAGACTCATTGAAACATGTTAGATGATGTTCTCAATATGACGTTGTTAATTGTTGCATTGAAGTGTATAGGGCTTATCTTTAAAGAAAAGAGGATGTTATGTTAGTGCATTAGAATGCAGTGACGTGCGGTGAGGTCTTTGGCTGGGGAGGCATAATAAATATATATATATATATATATATATATATATAATTTCCGCATCAGATCTTGGTCCATTTTTGCACCTCCCTGCAGCCCATCGTAGCTGTGCGCAGCTAATTTTATTAGGGGGTGCACTGCCAAAGAGGCGTGTCTAGCACAGTTTTTTGTGCGTGTCTAGCACCACCCAGGGACATGTCTTGCACTGTTTTACATTCTCTCAGTAAAATCACATGGCTTAATCTAATTTGTCCCTAGTTCCTAATATTACAAGTAGATATAATACACCCCAGAAAAAAAATTAAACAAAATGGTGTGACCACCAGCTGGTACGGACTGTCTGCTACGGCATAACCCTGAGTCCTAGCTGCCGCTGCACCCTCTCACTGCTTACACTTTCCCAACCTATTCCTGACTCAGTGGCGGAACTAGCGAATGAAGGGCCTACGTGCATATGCATTCCCCTCCCCCTGCCCCCCACCCACTCCCCACCCCTTGCAACCTCCAGCACCTACACCCTGATTTTGATTATACCACACAGTATGTGCCGAAATTCACATTACACCACACAGTATGAGCCGAAATTCACATTACACCACACAGTATGAGCCGAAATTCACATTACACCACACAGTATGAGCCGAAATTCACATTACACCACACAGTATGAGCCGAAATTCACATTACACCACACAGTATGAGCCAAAATTCACTTTACACCACACACAATGTGCCGAAATTCACATTACACCACACAGTATGAGCCGAAATTCACATTACACCACACAGTATGAGCCGAAATTCACATTACACCACACAGTATGAGCCGAAATTCACATTACACCACACAGTATGAGCCGAAATTCACTTTACACCACACAGTATGAGCCGAAATTCACTTTACACCACACAGTATGAGCCAAAATTCACTTTACACCACACAGTATGAGCCGAAATTCACATTACGCCACACAGTATGAGCCGAAATTCACATTACGCCACACAGTATGAGCCACATTCACATTACACCACACAGTATGAGCCACATTCACATTACGCCACACAGTATGAGTTTCCCCCTTGCGTCTCCACATCATCTCCTCCCTGTGTTGCCTCTCAGCAATACCATCTCCCCGCCCACCCCGTGTCGTCTCTCAGCACATCATCTCCCAACTGTGTCTATCTGCTATGCAATCATGTTCTGCTTGTGTCTCTCACGCCCCCCCCCCCCACTTCATTCACTCTGTGTCAAAAAGCCCCCCACTTCAGACTGTGTCTCCACCCCTTCATTCTATGTCTCTCCATGTGTGACTGTGTTTCCTCTCCCCCTTCTATGTGTCTGTGTCTCCTGTAGCCGCCCTCACCTTCTGGGAGCCAGGATCCGGTGGACGATGAGGCCAGAACAATGGTGGGTGGGCAGTGCGGGTCTGCAGGGTGGTGGGAGGTACAAGATGGCCAGAAGGCTACTGAGGGTTGGGGCCATTTGGACCAGCCCAATCTGCCCCTGCGTATCACACTACAGTGATGAAACAGAAAATAAACATGAGCTTCCTGCAACAAGGGCTGCTGGGAGCTGTAGTTCTTTTGCTTTTTCATTACTGTAGTGCCATTGCCGGCTCCTGCAGAGATTAAAATCATTGCGGGGCCCCCTCGTACTCGCGCGGCTGTTCTGGCCGCACAGCGCGTTGTAGATATTTTCCCTTAACACCCCCCGTCCCCCCGTGCGCACGCCAGTGCAGCCCCCTGAGCCGCCGGGCTGCACGGCGGGTTGTAAATCTCTCTCCACCAGCCTGCCCCCCCCCCCCTCCCCCTCCCGTGCACCGCTCTCCCCTCTCACCGGAGATGCTGCTGCCGCCTGGGAGGGTGGAGGAGCAGGAACAAGACAGGGCCTCCACCGCCGCATTCTCTTCAGTGTCGGGCTTCCCGGGGCCACCGCTGCTCACAGTGACAGCTCGCAGTCACTGCCGGGTCCCGCCTCCGCTTCTCCCACCACCACTGGATGATTGGACCAGCGGATCCACTGCTGGATCCGCTGTGTCCAATCACAGCTGTCATGCCTGAAAGCCCATCCCAGGCTGTCAGCGAGGCACTTCTTGAAGTGCCGCTGTCCTCTCTCTTTCTAATGGGCTTTTAAAGCCCAGTGTTTTGCCCCGCCCACCGCTGCATCCCCGTTTTCACTGTGTACGGGAGGCACTTGTTATGAGTGCCTCCCAAAGTAATTTCATAGTCTAAATTTATTAGAATAATATTAAGAAGATACATATGACAATATGTATCTTATGTATCTTCTTTATATTATTTTAACCAACAGTGAAAGGGGAGCAGTGACAGGGGAGGCACTGCCTCCCCTGCCTCCCCTGACTGCACGTCCCTGTTAGAATGCTTAATATTTGTAGACACTCCCTTACTAACATGTGTAAGCCTGAATCTTCAGTGATGGTCCCTAGGACCAGAGGGATGCTGGGAAGTGGGTGGTCCAGTGTGCAGTGTGTCTGGAGTTTGTGATGGAATAAAACAGCACAGCAGTGAACTCACATGTCTCTGTATCCTTATGACTGGATTTACAAACATATGAACAAAACACGTCCCTCCAGGACTGAGATGAAATATGCTTCCTCCCAGGCGTATAGGAGTGTGTGGCCAGGTATACCTTATTCACAGCTACATACTGTATGTCGTTACAGTGCTTGTATCTTCCCTCCCTCATTCCGCCTCTCCAGTCCTAAGGAGATATAAATGTCAGATGCACAAAGTCTGCACAGCGACATATGCGGACATTCATTTGGTGTGTATACGGAGAACAACATATTTTATGCTAAAATAAAACATGTACAGTATATCCAGTTGGGCAAACAGTGCTGACTGTATTAGAAAGGGATTTTGGTCCTCATTCCGAGTTGATCGCACCAAGCAACTTTTCGCTGCTGGTGCGATCAACTAATCTCCGCCTAAGGGAGAGTGTATTTTAGCATAGCAGGGCTGCGAACGCTTGTGCAGCCCTGCTATGCTAAAAAAGTTTCCTGCAAAACAAGACCAGCCCTGGACATACTTACCCTGTGCGACGGATCCAGCGATGATGGGCACGGCTTTGACGTCAGACATCCGCCTGCGTTTTCCTTACCACTCCCCGAAAACGGCTCCAAACGGTGAGTTGCTGCCCCGGAACACCTTCCTGCAGTCAATCTTCTTGGGTCGCCGCTGTGACCGCTTTCTTCGTAGTCAGCGTCATTGCCCGGCGATGGCCGTTACCGGGCAATGACGTGCGGGTGCATTACGGCCCCCACGCGTACGCAGTAGTGACCCGGTCGCAGCTGTGCAAACGAAAACACGCTGCGATCTGGTCGGAATGACCCCCCTTGTCTCTTCCTGGACACAAGAAACAAGACATACATTATACAGGTGACGTCTGCTCAATAAAACAATCCTACAAAGGATCAAGAGGATCATGGCCCAGATGACTTCCATGGTATGCTGGATATGACTGACCTGCAGAGATTGATTGCACCTGCTGTTTAATGCATCAAGTGAAAAATGTTCTATTTGTTCGCGGAGTCTGGGTCAGGGGTCTCAGCGTTTTTTCCAAACCGTTCTGTCAACATCATCTTGTTGCTTAGTGGTGCGGAAAGCTGTGGCTGCAGGAAATATATTACATCGCTCATTGGTGCCTTATCCGCAAAGGCATTAAATAACACTTTGTCTAATTAATCATATCTTAAAACAGTAGGAAAGGTTTGTAATTGTTTTTTTCATTTTCTATCTGCTTCCTTTATTAGAGGTACAGCACCACAGGCATGAGGCAGAGCCCTAGGAGTGCAGAGAGGTGATAGATTAAAAAAATCACCATAAAATGAATTAAAGAGCAAAAGCACCACAATATGTGAATATCAGTGTGCAATGGGGGTCATTTCGAGTTGATCGTAGCTGTGCTAAATTTAGCACAGCTACGATCGTAAACCCAGACATGCGGGGGGACGCCCCGCATGTCAGTGCCGGCCCCCCCGCACAATTACAAAAGCATCGCACAGAGACGATGCCTTTGTATCTGTGGAGTAACTCCCGGCCAGTGCAGCTCCTGCGGCTGGCCGGGAATTGTGTGTCGCTGCCGCTGGCCGCAGCGGCTGTGTGAGACTTCATGCAGCTGCCGCGTCACCCCCCCCCAATGGTCCGTCCACGCCTGCATTGGCCGGACCGTGCCTACTAAATGGCGGCTTAATGCCGCCGTTCAACCTCCTCCCACCCAGCGACCGCCTCTGTCTCAGAGGCAATCGCTGGGTACCGACGACTGCTATGCGCCAGCACACTGCGGCGCTGGTGCATGCGCAGTTCCGACCCGATCGCTGCACTGCGACAAACTGCAGCGAGCGATCGGGTCGGAATGACCCCCACAGTCTGAAAGTAAAAAGAGGCGTGAGTGTAAAAGAGGCCTGGTCAACCAGTGACTTTCCAGCTGCTTTGAAACGACACATCCCAGGCCCAGCATGCCCTGCCACAGTTTTAGCATTCCCACTAGCAGGGCTTGTTGGGACTTGCAGTTTCACAACCACTGGAGAGCCACAGGTTCGCCAGGCCTGAAGTCAAATATATGTGAATGCAGCCACGTCAACGTCTGCTTTTATTGCAGTGTACAGTGCAGTGTACACTCATCCGTATGACCAGTGCCGTAACTAGACATTTTAGCGCTGTGTGCAAAAAATGGCATCAGTGCCCATCCCCCCCTTATGTAATCTAAGGGCAGTGCGCGCCGCAGTCACGCGTAAAAATATATAGGGGCGTGGCTTCATGGGGAAGGGGTGTGGCCAAACAAAAAATACCAATTCATATTACGGTGCTTAGTAGTCTCCATTATTCAAATTACGTCACACAGTAGCGCCACTACACCATGTAGAGCCCCTTTTTACACATTACGGCAGACAGAGTCCCCTTTTTACACATTATGACAGACAGAGTCCTGTTTTTACACATTACGGCAGACAGCATCCCGTGTTTACACATAACGACAGACAGCGTTCCCTTATTACACATTACGGCAGACAGCGTCCCCTTATTACACATTACAGCAGACAGCGTCCCCCTTTTTACACATTACAGCAGACAGTGTCCCCCTTTTTACTCATTACGGCAGACAGTGTCCCCCTTTTTACACGTTACGGCAGCCAGTCCCTCTATTACACATTAGGTAGACAGGAGAGATAGAGAGATAGATAGATAGACAGACAGACAGACAGACAGACAGATAGATAGATAGATAGATAGATAGATAGATAGATAGATAGATAGATACTTACCATCTCTCCGCTGGCTCAGGCAGTCAGGCTCCTCGGTGCTGGCAGCTCCGGAGGCAGGGGAGAGAAGTAGGAGGGAGGGGGACTCCGGAGCTGCAGCACCGCTATGTAATTGGTGGCAGCGCCACATGCAGCTGTCCCTCTCCTTCCACATTGGCTGGCCACTGCCGCTGTGAATGCTGGGATGAGGGAAGCGCATCTCAGCATTCACTGCGGCGGCGGCCAGCCTATGTGGAAGGAGAGGGACAGCTGCAGCGGCGCTGCCACCAATTACATAGCGCTGCTGCGGCTCCCCCTCCCTCCTCTTCCCTCTCCCCTGCCTCCGAAGCTGCTCCTCTCCGGCGGCAGCACACTCACACAGGCGGCCTGTAATGAGTCAGATTGACTCATTAAAAGCCGCTGATGATTTTAGGGAAAGCGGGCAGTTGTGCCCTCAGGGCCACTGCGCTGTGTGCCAGGCACACCTGGCACACACGTAGTTACGGCTCTGCGTATGACTATGCAACTACTGAGAAGCCTGCTTTCACTGACCACCCACGAGATTCCCATAATACTATCCATCTCCGTGCGTGCACTAGGGGGGTCATTCAGACCTGATCGTTCGCTAGCTATTTTTTGCAGGGAAGTGTATTTTTACTTGCAAGTGTGTGATCGCATGTGCAGCCGAGCACTACAAAAAAGTTTTGTGCAGTTTCAGAATTGCCCAGAACTTACTCAGCCGCTGCGATCCCTTCAGGTCCCGGAATTGACGTCAGACTCCCGCCCTGCAAACGCTTGGACACGCCTGCATTTTTCCAAACACTCCCAGAAAAAGGTCAGTTGACACCCACAAACGCCTCTTCCTGTCAATCTCCTTGCGATCGGCTGTGCGAATGGATTCTTCGTAAAATCCATCGCACAGCAAAGATCCGCTTTGCACTCGTACGACGCGCCTGCGCATTGCGGTGCATACGCATGCACAGTTTTGACCTGATCATAGTGCAGCGAAAAAATCTAGCGTGCGATCAGGTCTGAATGACCCACTAAGACTCATCTCTGTCATCGTCCAGGAACACCCCCTACATTTTAAATATACTTCTGCTCACGTGCTTCTGAAATTGCAACTGAGACTCTGTACAGACAGACAGGGCTGCCAAGAGAAATTCTGAGTCCCAGTACAACCTCCTGCCCCCCCCCCCCCCCTAGAACGGGTGTGGTCACAGTATGTTGGGGGGGGGTGACTGTACCCCTTTGGGGGCGATCATATATAGATCTATATAGATATATAGATATTAGAGATGAGCGGGTTCGGTTTCTTTGAATCCGAACCCGCACGAACTTCACTTTTTTTTTCACGGGTCCGAGCGACTCGGATCTTCCCGCCTTGCTCGGTTAACCCGAGCGCGCCCGAACGTCATCATGACGCTGTCGGATTCTCGCGAGACTCGGATTCTATATAAGGAGCCGCGCGTCGCCGCCATTTTCACACGTGCATTGAGATTGATAGGGAGAGGACGTGGCTGGCGTCCTCTCCATTTAGATTAGATTTAGAAGAGAGAGAGAGAGAGAGATTGCTGTGATACTGTAGATTAGAAGAGAGTGCAGAGTGCAGACAGAGTTTAGTGACTGACGACCACAGTGACCAGTGACCACCAGAGACAGTGCAGTTGTTTGTTTTATTTAATATATCCGTTCTCTGCCTGAAAAAAACGATACACAGTCACACAGTGACTCAGTCTGTGTGCACTGCTCAGCCCAGTGTGCTGCACATCAATGTATTGTATATAAAGCTTATAATTGTGGGGGAGACTGGGGAGCACTGCAGGTTGTTATAGCAGGAGCCAGGAGTACATGATAAATAATATTATATTAAAATTAAACAGTGCACACTTTTGCTGCAGGAGTGCCACTGCCAGTGTGACTAGTGGTGACCAGTGCCTGACCACCAGTATATTAGTAGTATTGTATACTATCTCTTTATCAACCAGTCTATATTAGCAGCAGACACAGTACAGTGCGGTAGTTCACGGCTGTGGCTACCTCTGTGTCGGCACTCGGCAGGCAGTCCGTCCATCCATAATTGTATTATATACCACCTAACCGTGGTTTTTTTTTTCTTTCTTTATACCGTCGTCATAGTCATACTAGTTGTTACGAGTATACTACTATCTCTTTATCAACCAGTGTACAGTGCGGTAGTTCACGGCTGTGGCTACCTCTGTGTCGGAACTCGGCAGGCAGTCCGTCCATCCATAATTGTATTATAATATATACCACCTAACCGTGGTTTTTTTTTCGTTCTTTATACCGTCGTCATACTAGTTGTTACGAGTATACTACTATCTCTTTATCAACCAGTGTACAGTGCGGTAGTTCACGGCTGTGGCTACCTCTGTGTCGGAACTCGGCAGGCAGTCCGTCCATCCATAATTGTATTATAATATATACCACCTAACCGTGGTTTTTTTTTCGTTCTTTATACCGTCGTCATACTAGTTGTTACGAGTATACTACTATCTCTTTATCAACCAGTGTACAGTGCGGTAGTTCACGGCTGTGGCTACCTCTGTGTCGGCACTCGGCAGGCAGTCCGTCCAACCATAATTGTATTATATACCACCTAACCGTGGTTTTTTTTTCATTCTTTATACCGTCGTCATACTAGTTGTTACGAGTATACTACTATCTCTTTATCAACCAGTGTACAGTGCGGTAGTTCACGGCTGTGGCTACCTCTGTGTCGGCACTCGGCAGGCAGTCCGTCCATCCATAATTGTATTATAATATATACCACCTAACCGTGGTTTTTTTTTCATTCTTTATACCGTCGTCATACTAGTTGTTACGAGTATACTACTATCTCTTTATCAACCAGTGTACAGTGCGGTAGTTCACGGCTGTGGCTACCTCTGTGTCGGCACTCGGCAGGCAGTCCGTCCAACCATAATTGTATTATATACCACCTAACCGTGGTTTTTTTTTCATTCTTTATACCGTCGTCATACTAGTTGTTACGAGTATACTACTATCTCTTTATCAACCAGTGTACAGTGCGGTAGTTCACGGCTGTGGCTACCTCTGTGTCGGAACTCGGCAGGCAGTCCGTCCATCCATAATTGTATTATAATATATACCACCTAACCGTGGTTTTTTTTTCGTTCTTTATACCGTCGTCATACTAGTTGTTACGAGTATACTACTATCTCTTTATCAACCAGTGTACAGTGCGGTAGTTCACGGCTGTGGCTACCTCTGTGTCGGAACTCGGCAGGCAGTCCGTCCATCCATAATTGTATTATAATATATACCACCTAACCGTGGTTTTTTTTTCGTTCTTTATACCGTCGTCATACTAGTTGTTACGAGTATACTACTATCTCTTTATCAACCAGTGTACAGTGCGGTAGTTCACGGCTGTGGCTACCTCTGTGTCGGCACTCGGCAGGCAGTCCGTCCAACCATAATTGTATTATATACCACCTAACCGTGGTTTTTTTTTCATTCTTTATACCGTCGTCATACTAGTTGTTACGAGTATACTACTATCTCTTTATCAACCAGTGTACAGTGCGGTAGTTCACGGCTGTGGCTACCTCTGTGTCGGCACTCGGCAGGCAGTCCGTCCATCCATAATTGTATTATAATATATACCACCTAACCGTGGTTTTTTTTTCATTCTTTATACCGTCGTCATACTAGTTGTTACGAGTATACTACTATCTCTTTATCAACCAGTGTACAGTGCGGTAGTTCACGGCTGTGGCTACCTCTGTGTCGGCACTCGGCAGGCAGTCCGTCCAACCATAATTGTATTATATACCACCTAACCGTGGTTTTTTTTTCATTCTTTATACCGTCGTCATACTAGTTGTTACGAGTATACTACTATCTCTTTATCAACCAGTGTACAGTGCGGTAGTTCACGGCTGTGGCTACCTCTGTGTCGGCACTCGGCAGGCAGTCCGTCCATCCATAATTGTATTATAATATATACCACCTAACCGTGGTTTTTTTTTCATTCTTTATACCGTCGTCATACTAGTTGTTACGAGTATACTACTATCTCTTTATCAACCAGTGTACAGTGCGGTAGTTCACGGCTGTGGCTACCTCTGTGTCGGAACTCGGCAGGCAGTCCGTCCATCCATAATTGTATTATAATATATACCACCTAACCGTGGTTTTTTTTTCGTTCTTTATACCGTCGTCATACTAGTTGTTACGAGTATACTACTATCTCTTTATCAACCAGTGTACAGTGCGGTAGTTCACGGCTGTGGCTACCTCTGTGTCGGCACTCGGCAGGCAGTCCGTCCAACCATAATTGTATTATATACCACCTAACCGTGGTTTTTTTTCCATTCTTTATACCGTCGTCATACTAGTTGTTACGAGTATACTACTATCTCTTTATCAACCAGTGTACAGTGCGGTAGTTCACGGCTGTGGCTACCTCTGTGTCGGCACTCGGCAGGCAGTCCGTCCATCCATAATTGTATTATAATATATACCACCTAACCGTGGTTTTTTTTTCATTCTTTATACCGTCGTCATACTAGTTGTTACGAGTATACTACTATCTCTTTATCAACCAGTGTACAGTGCGGTAGTTCACGGCTGTGGCTACCTCTGTGTCGGCACTCGGCAGGCAGTCCGTCCATCCATAATTGTATTATATACCACCTAACCGTGGTTTTTTTATACCACCTAACCGTGGCAGT
Source organism: Pseudophryne corroboree (assembly GCF_028390025.1). Taxonomy (NCBI): domain Eukaryota; kingdom Metazoa; phylum Chordata; class Amphibia; order Anura; family Myobatrachidae; genus Pseudophryne; species Pseudophryne corroboree. The sequence goes on along the minus strand of NC_086450.1, from coordinate 381,801,960 downwards.
CCGTCCATAATTGTATACTAGTATCCAATCCATCCATCTCCATTGTTTACCTGAGGTGCCTTTTAGTTCTGCCTATAAAATATGGAGAACAAAAAAGTTGAGGTTCCAAAATTAGGGAAAGATCAAGATCCACTTCCACCTCGTGCTGAAGCTGCTGCCACTAGTCATGGCCGAGACGATGAAATGCCAGCAACGTCGTCTGCCAAGGCCGATGCCCAATGTCATAGTACAGAGCATGTCAAATCCAAAACACCAAATATCAGAAAAAAAAGGACTCCAAAACCTAAAATAAAATTGTCGGAGGAGAAGCGTAAACTTGCCAATATGCCATTTACCACACGGAGTGGCAAGGAACGGCTGAGGCCCTGGCCTATGTTCATGGCTAGTGGTTCAGCTTCACATGAGGATGGAAGCACTCAGCCTCTCGCTAGAAAAATGAAACGACTCAAGCTGGCAAAAGCACAGCAAAGAACTGTGCGTTCTTCGAAATCCCAAATCCACAAGGAGAGTCCAATTGTGTCGGTTGCGATGCCTGACCTTCCCAACACTGGACGTGAAGAGCATGCGCCTTCCACCATTTGCACGCCCCCTGCAAGTGCTGGAAGGAGCACCCGCAGTCCAGTTCCTGATAGTGAGATTGAAGATGTCAGTGTTGAAGTCCACCAGGATGAGGAGGATATGGGTGTTGCTGGCGCTGGGGAGGAAATTGACCAGGAGGATTCTGATGGTGAGGTGGTTTGTTTAAGTCAGGCACCCGGGGAGACACCTGTTGTCCGTGGGAGGAATATGGCCGTTGACATGCCAGGTGAAAATACCAAAAAAATCAGCTCTTCGGTGTGGAGATATTTCACCAGAAATGCGGACAACAGGTGTCAAGCCGTGTGTTCCCTTTGTCAAGCTGTAATAAGTAGGGGTAAGGACGTTAACCACCTCGGAACATCCTCCCTTATACGTCACCTGCAGCGCATTCATAATAAGTCAGTGACAAGTTCAAAAACTTTGGGTGACAGCGGAAGCACTCCACTGACCAGTAAATCCCTTCCTCTTGTAACCAAGCTCACGCAAACCACCCCACCAACTCCCTCAGTGTCAATTTCCTCCTTCCCCAGGAATGCCAATAGTCCTGCAGGCCATGTCACTGGCAATTCTGACGAGTACTCTCCTGCCTGGGATTCCTCCGATGCATCCTTGCGTGTAACGCCTACTGCTGCTGGCGCTGATGTTGTTGCTGCTGGGAGTCGATGGTCATCCCAGAGGGGAAGTCGTAAGACCACTTTTACTACTTCCACCAAGCAATTGACTGTCCAACAGTCATTTGCGAGGAAGATTAAATATCACAGCAGTCATCCTACTGCAAAGTGGATAACTGAGGCCTTGACATCCTGGGTGGTGAGAAACGTGGTTCCGGTATCCATCATTACTGCAGAGCCAACTAGAGACTTGTTGGAGGTACTGTGTCCCCGGTACCAAATACCATCTAGGTTCCATTTCTCTAGGGTTGCGATACCGAAAATGTACACAGACCTCAGAAAAAGAGTCACCAGTGTCCTAAAAAATGCAGCTGTACCCAATGTCCACTTAACCACGGACATGTGGACAAGTGGAGCAGGGCAGGGTCAGGACTATATGACTGTGACAGCCCACTGGGTAGATGTATGGACTCCCGCCGCAAGAACAGCAGCGGCGGCACCAGTAGCAGCATCTCGCAAACGCCAACTCGTTCCTAGGCAGGCTACGCTTTGTATCACCGGTTTCCAGAATACGCACACAGCTGAAAACCTCTTACGGCAACTGAGGAAGATCATCGCGGAATGGCTTACCCCAATTGGACTCTCCTGTGGATTTGTGGCATCGGACAACGCCAGCAATATTGTGCGTGCATTACATCTGGGCAAATTCCAGCACGTCCCATGTTTTGCACATACCTTGAATTTGGTGGTGCAGAATTTTTTAAAAAACGACAGGGGCGTGCAAGAGATGCTGGCGGTGGCCAGAAAAATTGCGGGACACTTTCGGCGTACAGGCAGCACGTACAGAAGACTGGAGCACCACCAAAAACGCCTGAACCTGCCCTGCCATCATCTGAAGCAGGAGGTGGTAACGAGGTGGAATTCAACCCTCTATATGCTTCAGAGGTTGGAGGAGCAGCAAAAGGCCATTCAAGCCTATACAACTGACCACGATATAGGAGATGGAATGCACCTGTCTCAAGCGCAGTGGAGAATGATTTCAACGTTGTGCAAGGTTCTGCAACCTTTTGAACTTGCCACACGTGAAGTCAGTTCAGACACTGCCAGCCTGAGTCAGGTCATTCCCCTCATCAGGCTTTTGCAGAAGAAGCTGGAGACATTGAAGGAGGAGCTAAGACAGAGCGATTCCGCTAGGCATGTGGGACTTGTGGATGGAGCCCTTAATTCGCTTAACAAGGATTCACGGGTGGTCAATCTGTTGAAATCAGAGCACTACATTTTGGCCACCGTGCTCGATCCTAGATTTAAAACCTACCTTGGATCTCTCTTTCCGGCGCACACAAGTCTGCTGGGTTTCAAAGACCTGCTGGTGAGAAAATTGTCAAGTCAAGCGGAACGCGACCTGTCAACATCTCCTCCTTCACATTCTCCCGCAACTGGGGGTGCGAGGAAAAGGCTCAGAATTCCGAGCCCACCCGCTGGCGGTGATGCAGGGCAGTCTGGAGCGACTGCTGATGCTGACATCTGGTCCGGACTGAAGGACCTGACAACCATTACGGACATGTCGTCTACTGTCACTGCATATGATTCTCTCACCATTGATAGAATGGTGGAGGATTATATGAGTGACCGCATCCAAGTAGGCACGTCACACAGTCCGTACTTATACTGGCAGGAAAAAGAGGCAATTTGGAGGCCCTTGCACAAACTGGCTTTATTCTACCTAAGTTGCCCTCCCACAAGTGTGTACTCCGAAAGAGTGTTTAGTGCCGCCGCTCACCTTGTCAGCAATCGGCGTACGAGGTTACATCCAGAAAATGTGGAGAAGATGATGTTCATTAAAATGAATTATAATCAATTCCTCCGCGGAGACATTGACCAGCAGCAATTGCCTCCACAAAGTACACAGGGAGCTGACATGGTGGATTCCAGTGGGGACGAATTGATAATCTGTGAGGAGGGGGATGTACACGGTGATATATCGGAGGATGATGATGAAGTGGACATCTTGCCTCTGTAGAGCCAGTTTGTGCAAGGAGAGATTAATTGCTTCTTTTTTGGTGGGGGTCCAAACCAACCCGTCATTTCAGTCACAGTCGTGTGGCAGACCCTGTCACTGAAATGATGGGTTGGTTAAAGTGTGCATGTCCTGTTTATACAACATAAGGGTGGGTGGGAGGGCCCAAGGACAATTCCATCTTGCACCTCTTTTTTCTTTTCTTTTTCTTTGCGTCATGTGCTGTTTGGGGAGGGTTTTTTGGAAGGGCCATCCTGCGTGACACTGCAGTGCCACTCCTAGATGGGCCCGGTGTTTGTGTCGGCCACTAGGGTCGCTTATCTTTCTCACACAGTCAGCTACCTCATTGCGCCTCTTTTTTTCTTTGCGTCATGTGCTGTTTGGGGAGGGTTTTTTGGAAGGGACATCCTGCGTGACACTGCAGTGCCACTCCTAGATGGGCCCGGTGTTTGTGTCGGCCACTAGGGTCGCTTATCTTTCTCACACAGTCAGCTACCTCATTGCGCCTCTTTTTTTCTTTGCGTCATGTGCTGTTTGGGGAGGGTTTTTTGGAAGGGACATCCTGCGTGACACTGCAGTGCCACTCCTAGATGGGCCCGGTGTTTGTGTCGGCCACTAGGGTCGCTTATCTTTCTCACACAGTCAGCTACCTCATTGCGCCTCTTTTTTTCTTTGCGTCATGTGCTGTTTGGGGAGGGTTTTTTGGAAGGGCCATCCTGCGTGACACTGCAGTGCCACTCCTAGATGGGCCCGGTGTTTGTGTCGGCCACTAGGGTCGCTTATCTTTCTCACACAGTCAGCTACCTCATTGCGCCTCTTTTTTTCTTTGCGTCATGTGCTGTTTGGGGAGGGTTTTTTGGAAGGGACATCCTGCGTGACACTGCAGTGCCACTCCTAGATGGGCCCGGTGTTTGTGTCGGCCACTAGGGTCGCTTATCTTTCTCACACAGTCAGCTACCTCATTGCGCCTCTTTTTTTCTTTGCGTCATGTGCTGTTTGGGGAGGGTTTTTTGGAAGGGCCATCCTGCGTGACACTGCAGTGCCACTCCTAGATGGGCCCGGTGTTTGTGTCGGCCACTAGGGTCGCTTATCTTTCTCACACAGTCAGCTACCTCATTGCGCCTCTTTTTTTCTTTGCGTCATGTGCTGTTTGGGGAGGGTTTTTTGGAAGGGACATCCTGCGTGACACTGCAGTGCCACTCCTAGATGGGCCCGGTGTTTGTGTCGGCCACTAGGGTCGCTAATCTTACTCACACAGCTACCTCATTGCGCCTCTTTTTTTCTTTGCGTCATGTGCTGTTTGGGGAGGGTTTTTTGGAAGGGACATCCTGCGTGACACTGCAGTGCCACTCCTAGATGGGCACGGTGTTTGTGTCGGCCACTAGGGTCGCTTATCTTACTCACACAGCGACCTCGGTGCAAATTTTAGGACTAAAAATAATATTGTGAGGTCGCTTATCTTTCTCACACAGTCAGCTCCCTCATTGCGCCTCTTTTTTTCTTTGCGTCATGTGCTGTTTGGGGAGGGTTTTTTGGAAGGGACATCCTGCGTGACACTGCAGTGCCACTCCTAGATGGGCCCGGTGTTTGTGTCGGCCACTAGGGTCGCTTATCTTTCTCACACAGTCAGCTACCTCATTGCGCCTCTTTTTTTCTTTGCGTCATGTGCTGTTTGGGGAGGGTTTTTTGGAAGGGCCATCCTGCGTGACACTGCAGTGCCACTCCTAGATGGGCCCGGTGTTTGTGTCGGCCACTAGGGTCGCTTATCTTTCTCACACAGTCAGCTACCTCATTGCGCCTCTTTTTTTCTTTGCGTCATGTGCTGTTTGGGGAGGGTTTTTTGGAAGGGACATCCTGCGTGACACTGCAGTGCCACTCCTAGATGGGCCCGGTGTTTGTGTCGGCCACTAGGGTCGCTTATCTTTCTCACACAGTCAGCTACCTCATTGCGCCTCTTTTTTTCTTTGCGTCATGTGCTGTTTGGGGAGGGTTTTTTGGAAGGGCCATCCTGCGTGACACTGCAGTGCCACTCCTAGATGGGCACGGTGTTTGTGTCGGCCACTAGGGTCGCTAATCTTACTCACACAGCTACCTCATTGCGCCTCTTTTTTTCTTTGCGTCATGTGCTGTTTGGGGAGGGTTTTTTGGAAGGGACATCCTGCGTGACACTGCAGTGCCACTCCTAGATGGGCACGGTGTTTGTGTCGGCCACTAGGGTCGCTTATCTTACTCACACAGCGACCTCGGTGCAAATTTTAGGACTAAAAATAATATTGTGAGGTGTGATGTGTTCAGAATAGGCTGAAAATGAGTGTAAATTATGTTTTTTGAGGTTAATAATACTTTGGGATCAAAATGACCCCCAAATTCTATGATTTAAGCTGTTTTTTAGTGTTTTTTGAAAAAAATACCCGAATCCAAAACACACCCGAATCCGACAAAAAAAATTCGGTGAGGTTTTGCCAAAACGCGGTCGAACCCAAAACACGGCCGCGGAACCGAACCCAAAACCAAAACACAAAACCCGAAAAGTTTCAGGCGCTCATCACATATATATACACTGCTCAAAAAAATAAAGGGAACACTTAAACAACACAATGTAACTCCAAGTCAATAACACTTCTGTGAAATCAAACTGTCCACTTAGGAAGCAACACTGATTGACAATCAATTTCACATGCTGTTGTGCAAATGGCATAGACAACAGGTGGAAATTATAGGCAATTAGCAAGACACTCCCAATAAAGGAGTTGTTCTGCAGGTGGTGACCACAGACCACTTCTCAGCTCCTATGCTTTCTGGCTGATGTTTTAGTCACTTTTGAAAGCTGGCGGTGCTTTCACTCTAGTGGTAGCATGAGACGGAGTCTACAACCCACACAAGTGGCTCAGGAAGTGCAGCTCATCCAGGATGGTACATCAATGCGAGCTGTGGCAAGAAGGTTTGCTGTGTCTGTCAGGGTAGTGTCCAGAGCATGAAGGCACTACCAGGAGACAGGCCAATACATCAGGAGACGTGGAGGAGGCCGTAGGAGGGCAACAACCCAGCAGCAGGACCGCTACCTCCGCCTTTGTGCAAGGAAGAACAGGAGGAGCACTGCCAGAGCCCTGCAAAATGACCTCCAGCAAGCCACAAATGTGCATGTGTCTACTCAAACGATCAGAAACAGACTCCATGAGGGTGGTATGAGGACCCGACGTCCACAGGTGGGGGTTGTGCTTACAGCCCAACACCGTGCAGGACGTTTGGCATTTGCCAGAGAACACCAAGATTGGCAAATTCGCCACTGGCGCCCTGTGCTCTTCACAGATGAAAGCAGGTTCTCACTGAGCACATGTGACAGACGTGACAGAGTCTGGAGACGCCAAGGAGAACGTTCTGCTGCCTGCAACATCCTCCAGCATGACCGGTTTGGCAGTGGGTCAGTAATGGTGTGGGGTGGCATTTCTTTGGGGGGCCGCACAGCCCTCCATGTGCTCGCCAGAGGTAACCTGACTGCCATTAGGTACCGAGATGAGATCCTCAGACCACTTGTGAGACCATATGCTGGTGCGGTTGGCCCTGGGTTCCTCCTAATGCAAAACAATGCTAGACCTCATGTGGCTGGAGTGTGTCAGCAGTTCCTGCAAGACGAAGGCATTGATGCTATGGACTGGCCCGCCCGTTCCCCAGACCTGAATCCAATTGAGCACATCTGGGACATCATGTCTCGCTCCATCCACCAACGCCACGTTGCACCACAGACTGTCCAGGAGTTGGCAGATGCTTTAGTCCAGGTCTGGGAGGAGATCCCTCAGGAGGCCATCTGCCACCTCATCAGGAGCATGCCCAGGCGTTGTACGGAGGTCATACAGGCACGTGGAGGCCACACACACTACTGAGCCTCATTTTGACTTGTTTTAAGGACATTACATCAAAGTTGGATCAGCCTGCAGTGTGTTTTTCCACTTTAATTTTCAGTGTGACTCCAAATCCAGACCTCCATGAGTTAATAAATTTGATTTTCATTGATAATTTTTGTGTGATTTTGTTGTCAGCACATTCAACTATGTAAAGAACAAAGTATTTAATAAGAATATTTCATTCATTCAGATCTAGGATGTGTTATTTTAGTGTTCCCTTTATTTTTTTGAGCAGTGTATATACTAGGTGATTCAACGCGCCCTACGGGCGCTCTTCACACGGTCGTAAGGGGATACGCCCCCTTAATCCTTGCACGCCATTTTTATTATATGGAGTATTACCTCCAATCATAATTTTGTGAGTGGTTAAATATTTCACGGACAAAGGGCGTGCAATAGTAAAGGGGCCGTAGCCCCTTGCAACGGCGTGAACAGCGCACGCAGGGCCCAAAGAATCACCTAGTAGGCGCTGTGGTTGGGGAAGTGGCGGGTGCAGGGTAGACACGGATGGGGGAGGGGGTTTGGAGGTACAGCGGGTGGGGGAGGGGTGGTTGCGAGGTTGCTGCGGGGGTGGGAGGGGCGGGTGCAGTGGTGCCACGGGTGGGGGAGGGGTGGGTGCATGGGTGTCGCAGGTGGGGGAGGGGGTCTGGAGCCACCATGGGTGGAGGAGGAGCGGTTGCGGGGGTGCCACATGTGAGGGAGTGACGGGTGCGGTGATGCCACGAGTGGGGGAGGGGTCGGTGCGGGGGTGATGCGGATGGGGGAGTGGGTCCAGAGCCACCACTGGTGGTGGAGGGGGGGTGTGAGGGTGGGATGGGGCCCGAAGGTACTGCGAGTCGGGGAGGGGCATGTAATATTTCTCCTGCTTCTCCTCCTGCACAGCACCCAAGCAGCCAGTAACTATTGTTAGCGCTGGTGTCCCTCCCAATGTGCCGCATTACAGGGAATAAGATGCACTCAATAAACTACAGCTCCCAGCAGCCCTTAGCTCCGGAATGCTCCGGCGCTAAGGGCTGCTGGGAGCTGTAGTTTATTTAGTGCATCTACATACCTGTAATGAGGTGCGTTGGGACACCGGCGCTAACAATAGTGACTGGCTGGCAGAACTGACTGACTCGCTGAATCAATGTAAAAGGTGAGAGTGCTGTTCAGTGTCAGTGACACTGCACTGCACGGCACTGTCACCTTTTACATTGATTCAGCGTCCAGAAATTACCCTCCGTGATATCACCCACTCTATCCGTTACATTAGCCATCTTGGGGCTCTCAGGCCGGCAGGCCAGGTACTGTGTTGTGGAGTCAGGGCCTCTGGGGATCTGGGCGCGGCTGTGGCGGGGAGGCTCTTCTGTGACATCACGTGCAGAGGAGGCGCCGGGGCTCAGAGAGTATGCGGCGCAGAGAGGGCTATGAAAGCCTTCCACTGCGCCGCTTTCATACACATCTATGCCGGTGGCTGCAGCGGCTTTTGTTCCACCTGTGCCGCGGCTAGGGAGTGGGGATTGTTGATGCCAGAGGGGGCAGGCGGACTGGCAGAAGGACATAGGATGCTGCAGTAAAATAAAAAATGTTCCCTATCTACAGCGCAGAGACTTGCTTCATACCCTCCAACTGTACCTTTTTGGCAGGTACAGTACCTTTTTTTTATTGTCTGTACCAATTTTTGTCTCTCCAAACTTCCACGCCCCCTTTTCGAATTTGTACCGATTTTTATGTGTAAATTGTTGGAGGGTATGTTGCTGCAGATGCAGTGGGCCTATTTTGGGGTGAGGACCTGGAGCTGCAGCTCCATCAGCCCCATTGTTAATCCTGCTCTGGGAACACACAGCAGCCAAAGGGCAGAGGCTCCCATTGGATGTAAGTAGAGATGAGCGGGTTCGGATTTACTTGGTTCTTTATGCCAGAATTATCGCCATTTCTTATTTTCTGGATTTTTCTTATTGGCTAATCAAAACACTTGACGTCCGATAGCCAATAAGGAGATTCGGGTAAATCCGAGAAAATCAGAGTAAAACCGAACCCGCTCATCTCTAGATGTAACTTGTGTGGGAGGGCGTTTATCGCCCAATCAGCTGTGGACTGGGCGTGATAGCGTTATGAGCCACGGCAGTGGCTAATTCCTGTTTTGCATTTTGGTTATGTATTTTATGTTTTACTTCTGTTTCTGTTCCCTTGGCTTTTGTGGGGTGTCCGGTGTCCACCCTTAAGGAGAGGGTACTGTTATGAACCACAAGCAGTGGTTCATTCCTGTTTACTTTCTGTTCATGTATTTTATGTTATAGTTCTCTTGCAGGCCAGTATTTCCTTTGCTCTGGTTTAGAAGACTCTTGTTGGCCGCCGGTGGTGAGTCTGTGTAATTGCAGCCTGTTTCCATGTGTTTAGCCTCACCTGTCTGGTAATTGCACCTGTCAGTTTGGAGTCGTGCAGCAGGGCAGCTGCACGACATACGTAATTAGGGTCCCTGCTGTGCTTGGAGGTATTCCTTGTTATATTCTCCCTCACTGCGTGACACAGACGCCGGTGATAGCTTCTGTCTAGCTGTATCCTGTGGCTTTGCCTGTGGCTGATCCAGTATCCTGCCTTGAAGCATTCCTGTCCAAGAGTCCTGTGGCTGTGCCTGTGTCTGCTCCAGTATCCTGCTTCTTGATGTCCACTGGTCTGTCGTTTGGAATTCTGCCTGTCCTCCGGTCCTGAGAGCCTGTGTGTTAGGGTCTCCTGCCCTGTGCTGCCACGTCGTCATGGCAACCGGGAGACAAGTGCTAGTGGAGTAACCTGAGCGCAGCTGATACTCCGGTTCGGGTCTTTTGCTGTGCAGTGGTTATAGGCTCTGTGCACGGCAGGGGATCCGGTGCTGGTTTTTGTGCTCACAGTCTGTGAGGTCTGAGTGGGGCGTGGACAGCACTTGCTTTATAAGGCCTCTTTTCAGGGTAAGCAGATGCTGCTGAATCTTTGTTGGTTAGTCAGTTCATGAAAGTTAGCCAGTACTGTGTAGCTTTGTATTTGTTTGTTGCTTACTGCAAATAGGCCTGGGGATTTGGTATTACACTCTGCCAATCCAGACCTAGCAGTAAGACTGGAGTCAGTCGTTTAGCTTGCTGGGGTTCTGTTACTACTCTGTGAACTTAGCAAGTTTGCGGCTGTATTCTAAGACTTGCCTGTCTAATCCTGTCTCACTGTGCTAGGTGTCAGGGGTCAGTTTAGTGGCAGTAAGCTAAAACCTGTGCACTGCAAGTGAGAAATAGGATTGTGGAGACTCTCCTTGTGTCTATCATTCCATCTCTGACCAAGGAGTTTACTGCCACACCCGTTGGTAACCCTTTAGGGTTTTGCTGTTGCCCTTAGCAACAGCATTTCGGGTTCTCTATGTATTAAAACACAACATCTTGCTTTTTCCATCTGTGCAGTTCTAATACAAGGGAGATACCCAGTTCCTTAGCCTCTGGGCTTCTCTGTTCACTTTGTGTGTATTTTGTTACCCTATTACCTTCTGTGTACGTTATGTCATATTCCCCAGTTTGTCTGTGAGTCCATTTGTTTTGCATAACAGTTCAAACACCAGTACATTCCTGCAGACACTGGAGTGCATAACAGTTCTGACACCAGTACTTTCCTGCAGGCACTGGTGTGCATAACATATTCAGCAGCCTAATACTCCTGTTGAAATTTTGTGGGAATATGGAGCATACCCCTCAAAATACGTTGCAACAGGTGGTCGATCAGGTGCAGGTCCTGACTCGACAATTTAATGATTTGTCCATTAAAATGCACACCTCCCAGGCTGCTGGTGGAGCTCCCGCAGCAGCAGCACCTGCAGGGGTTAAGGAGCCGAAAGTAAATCTCCCGGATCGTTTTTCTGGAGATCGCTCGCAGTTCTTTTGTTTCAAGGAGAGCTGCAAGCTATACTTCCGGCTTAGGCCTCAGTCTTCTGGGTCGGAGATTCAGCGGGTGGGCATAGTGATTTCCTTGCTACAAGGAGACCCACAGGTCTGGGCATATGGGTTGCAGCCTGACTGTCCGTCGCTTAAAAGTGTTGATGCTTTTTTTACGGCACTGGGCATGTTGTATGATGACCCTGACAAGACGGCCTCAGCCGAGGCTCAGATTTCGATCCTTAAGCAAGGGCGAAGGCCAGTTGAGGTTTACTGTACGGAGTTTCGGAGGTTGGCCCATGATACCCAGTGGAATGACCCAGCCCTGAGACACCAGTACCGAAGAGGTCTTTCTAACCAGATAAAGGACCAACTGGTACAATATCCCTTGCCTGATAGCTTGGATCAGCTCATGCAGTTATCCATCCGGGTGGATAGACGGCTGAGAGAGCGTAGGCTTGAAAGGGAGACTGAGATTTCCTTCCTTCCCAAGGGAACCTCAGACTCTGAGGAATTTTCTGAGGAGCCTATGCAGATTGGGGCTACCCGCCTCTCCTCGCGTGAGAAGACGCGGAGGAGACAGCAGGGGTTGTGTTTGTACTGTGGGAATAAAGGTCATGTGGTAGTATCATGCCCAGAAAAGCCGGAAAACTTCAGGGCCTGAGGGTGATGGGAAATATCCTGTCAGGCCAGAAGTCAGAATTTCCCAAGAAGACTTTTATCATTCCGGTGACCTTGAAGATCCTCGGTCAAACTGTCAAGACTGAGGCCTTTGTGGACAGTGGGGCCGACGGGGTTTTTATGGACCGCCAATTCGCCCTGAAACACTCTGTTCCCTTAGTACCCTTGGCATCGGAAATTGAGATTTGTGGGTTAAACGGGGAACCATTATCCCAAGGTAAAATTACCTCTTGCACTAGCCAGATTTCTTTGTTTATTGGAGCCACACACTCTGAAAAATTGTCCTTTTATGTGACTGTCTGTACTTTTGCCCCATTGGTGTTGGGGTTACCCTGGTTAAGGGCCCACAATCCTCAATTTGACTGGGTCTCTGGGGAGATTCTTAGTTGGGGTACTGATTGTTTCAGGAGTTGCTTGAGCCTTCCAGTCAGGCTCTCGCAGCTAAGTTTGCCAGGATTGCCAGGGTGTTATGCAGATTTTGCGGACGTGTTCTCCAAAAAAGTTGCAGAGGTACTACCTCCCCATCGCCCCTATGACTGTGCCATTGATTTGTTGCCAAATGCTAAGCTTCCCAAGAGCAGGTTGTACTCCCTGTCACGTCCTGAGACTCAGGCTATGGCAGAGTACATTCAGGAGAACTTGGCTAAGGGATTTATCAGACCTTCACAGTCTCCAGTTGGGTCGGGGTTCTTCTTCGTGGGTAAAAAGGACGGTTCGTTGCGACCCTGCATCGACTTCAGGGAATTGAACCGTATCACGATTAAAAACTCATACCCACTGCCTCTCATTTCGGTCTTGTTTGACCAGCTTCGTACTGCCACCATTTTTTCTAAGATTGACCTACGCGGTGCGTACAATCTAATCCGAATAAGAGAGGGGGATGAATGGAAGACTGCCTTTAATACCCACTCAGGGCATTATGAATATTTGGTGATGCCTTTTGGGCTCTGTAATGCCCCGGCAGTCTTCCAGGATTTCATGAATGATGTGCTCAGGGAATATTTGGATAGATTCTTAGTTGTATACTTAGATGACATCCTAATCTTCTCCCATTCCCTGGAGGAACATCGGAAGCATGTACGCTTAGTCCTCCAGAAACTCAGAGACCACCGGCTTGGGGCGAAGCTGGAGAAGTGCGAATTTGAAGTTCAGCAAATCGCATTTCTAGGATATATTATCTCCCCAGAAGGTTTCCAAATGGAGGGTTCCAAGGTACAGGCAGTCCTGGATTGGGTGCAGCCCACTAGTTTGAAGGCGCTTCAGCGTTTCCTGGGCTTTGCGAATTTTTATAGACGCTTTATCGCTGGATTTTCGTCTATAGTGGCGCCCTTGGTGGCACTCACTAAGAAAGGGGCGGATGTTGCTCACTGGTCTTGTGAGGCTAAAGCGGCTTTTGCCCGTCTCAAAAGGGCATTTGTTTCGGCCAAGGTGCTGCGACACCCAGATCCAGAGCGTCCTTTTGTGGTGGAGGTGGATGCCTCTGAGATGGGTATTGGGGCAGTGCTTTCTCAGATGGGAGTGTCTGATAATCGCCTTCATCCCTGTGCTTACTTTTCCCGTAAATTTTCGCCTGCCGAGATGAATTATGACGTGGGTAACCGGGAATTGTTGGCTATTAAGGATGCACTCGAGGAGTGGAGACACTGGCTTGAGGGGGCTAAGTTTGTGGTCTCAATTCTCACTGACCATAAGAATCTGGCATATTTAGAGTCAGCGAAGCGTCTCAATGCCAGGCAGGCACGATGGGCTTTGTTTTTTGCTCGCTTTAATTTTTTGATAACATATCGCCCTGGGTCAAAAAACATCAAGGCTGATGCGCTCTCGCGGAGTTTTGCTCCAATCCAGGAGACCACCGAGGAGCCGTTGCCCATTGTTTCCCCATCATGTATTAAAGTGGGCATTACCCAGGACCTCTTATCATTAGTCCTTAGAGCACAGGAGCAGGCTCCTCCAGACCTTCCGGTAGGTCTTTTGTTTGTGCCTCCTAGGTTAAGACAGCGAGTGTTCCTGGAATTCCATGCCAAGAAGTCGGCAGGTCACCCGGGTATTGCCAGAACTCGGGAGTTGCTATCTAGGGCGGTGTGGTGGCCCTCGGTGGCTAAGGATGTGGATCAGTGGGTTCGGGCATGTGACATCTGTGCCCGAAATAAGACTCCTAGAGGGGTTCCTGTTGGCCCATTACATCCACTCTCTATCCCATCTAAGCCATGGACCCACATTTCAATGGATTTTGTGGTGGACTTGCCCAAATCCTCGGGGATGACAGCCATCTGGGTTGTCGTTGACAGGTTTTCGAAGATGGCGCACTTCGTTCCACTGGTTGGGCTGCCATCAGCCAGACGCCTGTCTGAATTATTTATGCTGCATGTTGTGCGTCTCCACGGGTTGCCACTTGATGTGGTCTCTGACCGCGGATCCCAGTTTGTGGCCAAATTCTGGAGGGCATTTTGTTCCGATCTCCAGATTTCTGTCAGCTTGTCGTCAGGCTACCATCCGCAGTCTAATGGGCAGACTGAAAGGGTGAACCAGTCCTTGGAGCAGTTCCTCAGGTGTTATGTCTCCAAGTGTCAGACTGACTGGGTTGCTCATCTGTCCATGGCGGAGTTTGCCTATAACAACGCGGCTCACTCTGCTACAGGGATCTCTCCCTTCCTTTGTGTGTATGGGCATCATCCTAAGGCCAATTCTTTTGACCCCCTGGACTCCACGCCTGGTGGTTCCTCTGTGGTTTCGGTCCTTAGAGGTATTTGGCGGAAAGTGAAGAAAGCCCTTGTGTCTGTGTCATTAGTGACCAAAAGGGTTTTTGATAAGCGGAAAAGACCCTGCAGCTTCAAATTAGGAGACTTCGTCTGGTTGTCTACCAAGAATTTGAAGTTGAGACAGCCATCTCATAAGTTAGGGCCCCGGTTCATCGGCCCTTATAAGATCACCAGGGTTATCAATCCGGTGGCATTTCAGTTAGATCTGCCCCGTTCTTTGGGTATCAATAAAACATTTCATTGTTCCCTTTTAAAACGGGCGATTAGTAATCCTTCTTCCAGTGGAAGACCTTCCCCTCTTCTGATACGTGGCCAGAGGGAGTTTGTTGTTGAAAGGATTCTTGACTCCAAGGTGGTTCGGGGTCGGCTGTCATTTTTGGTGCACTGGAAGGGGTATGGCCCGGAGGAGCGGTCGTGGGTGCGCAGTTGTGATCTTCATGCCCCCAGACTGATACGCTCTTTCTTCTCGCAGTTCCCCGATAAACCCGGTGGTAGGGGTTCTTTGACCCCTCGTCAGAGGGGGGGTACTGTTAGGGTCTCCTGCCCTGTGCTGCCACGTCGTCATGGCAACCGGGAGACAAGTGCTAGTGGAGTAACCTGAGCGCAGCTGATACTCCGGTTCGGGTCTTTTGCTGTGCAGTGGTTATAGGCTCTGTGCACGGCAGGGGATCCGGTGCTGGTTTTTGTGCTCACAGTCTGTGAGGTCTGAGTGGGGCGTGGACAGCACCTGCTTTATAAGGCCTCTTTTCAGGGTAAGCAGATGCTGCTGAATCTTTGTTGGTTAGTCAGTTCATGAAAGTTAGCCAGTACTGTGTAGCTTTGTATTTGTTTGTTGCTTACTGCAAATAGGCCTGGGGATTTGGTATTACACTCTGCCAATCCAGACCTAGCAGTAAGACTGGAGTCAGTCGTTTAGCTTGCTGGGGTTCTGTTACTACTCTGTGAACTTAGCAAGTTTGCGGCTGTATTCTAAGACTTGCCTGTCTAATCCTGTCTCACTGTGCTAGGTGTCAGGGGTCAGTTTAGTGGCAGTAAGCTAAAACCTGTGCACTGCAAGTGAGAAATAGGATTGTGGAGACTCTCCTTGTGTCTATCATTCCATCTCTGACCAAGGAGTTTACTGCCACACCCGTTGGTAACCCTTTAGGGTTTTGCTGTTGCCCTTAGCAACAGCATTTCGGGTTCTCTATGTATTAAAACACAACATCTTGCTTTTTCCATCTGTGCAGTTCTAATACAAGGGAGATACCCAGTTCCTTAGCCTCTGGGCTTCTCTGTTCACTTTGTGTGTATTTTGTTACCCTATTACCTTCTGTGTACGTTATGTCATATTCCCCAGTTTGTCTGTGAGTCCATTTGTTTTGCATAACAGTTCAAACACCAGTACATTCCTGCAGACACTGGAGTGCATAACAGTTCTGACACCAGTACTTTCCTGCAGGCACTGGTGTGCATAACACTGTGTCAGCTACTTTGGGGATTCCTGTCCTTTTGCCAGTCTTTGTACCAGTTTTGTGAGTAGCGGCTTTGCCAGTCCCTCGGCCTAGGCCGTAGCTACCTGTTGCTTTTGCTTTGGATTTTCTGCAGAGGGTTCTGCATGTGCTGTCCTCACCGGAACACAGCGGTGTTGTGTCGGCGTGTGGACAGCACTGCCTTTGTTCTAGTTTTTGTCATGGTGGCTGTGCCGCACATACTTTATTTTAGTTCTGTAGCACCCCTAACTGGGTACTTCCTTCTCTAGTTAGAGGTTCCCCTTGTCATCGCCCCGTCTCAGTCTACGCCTTGTCTCCAACTAAGACAGGGGGGCATCGGAGTTGGGCAGACATAATCCGCCCTTTAAACGCGGCTGCCGTGGGCCCAAGAAACCATAGTCACGCAGGCGTAGGCTGACAACGAGGGTGAGACAACGGAGTTAGGGATCCTTGGGGGTGCTGCCGAGCTCCGTTCCTAGTCGCAGCATTACGTTCCTGTACTTGGGGCTCATCCGCCCAGTTTCAGGAGTACCAAGTACAGTGAACATAACAGATAGACCTGCTGCTAACCTAATGAGAGCTCCTAGCCATGCCTAGCGTTATACTCACAGTCACAGAGTCACATTTCTGGGCTATTATATAGGATATATATATCAGACAGACAGACAGACAGACATAGATATACACTACCGTTCAAAAGTTTGGGGTCACACAGACAATTTTGTGTTTTCTATGGAAACTCACTTTTATTTATCAAATGAGTTGAAAAATGAATAGAGCATATAGTGAAGACATTGCCAAGGTTAGAAATATTGATTTTTATTTGAAATAATAATTTTGTCCTTCAAACTATGCTTTTGTCAAAGAATGCTCCCTTTGCAGCAATTAAAGCATTGCAGACCTTTGGCATAAACTCTCCATGACCCAAGCACTCACGTTCCTTGCACACCAACTTATCTATAAATAATACACGGACAACAATGGCTGCGGTGAAATGGGTCAGCTTTTTTATTGAGAGGGATCAACTATTTTGATTTTTAAAACTATCTAATGTATGGTGGCAGGGAAAGAACGGCCTAGTGTAAGTCAAAATAAAACAATAAACGTTGATAATTCGGGCCAACTGCCCGACAGGCAAGGACGGACCAACTGCCCCTTTCCTTGCCCGTCTGACTCGCCAAGGCGGACCAACTGCCCAAGCCTTGCGGGGACAACACCACAAACTGATGAGGCCAACTGCCCACATCAGCATTGACTTGAGGCAGCAGTTCAGCCACGCAGAAGGAGAAAGGAGGGACCACCTGGTCAGGTGATGCCCTCCGGTCTGCCTAATTGACCACTCCCATACTCCTACCTGACCGAACTGCCCCCCCCAGGGGAAATTAACCTATACCTAATTATACCAATACCTAAGCCGTTCTGAAACCGGCCACACAACAACCCGCTCAATAACAGCCGACACAAAAACTGCACCAAAACCAACAGAAAAGAGGGGAGGGACGGGTGGGTAATGTCCAGCACGAAGAGAGGCTGAGTTGCCAGAAGATTCCTTACTTAGCTCCCTAAACTATATCCCACATCTACCGAAACCAATCACTGGCCTATCCACAAATTTTTAACCCCTCCCAGCAAAAAAGCTAACCCTTCGTGTGCCTGCAAGAGCATGAGTTCACTGGGCCAGGAGGTTTATGACACTCCTGTCATATATGAATGCCCTCCGTGTTCTTTCTACCTGTTAATTTGTTGAGGTAATCTAAAGAAATTTCATCCCACGCTTCCTGAAACATCTCCCACAAGTTGGATTGGCTTGATGGGCACTTCTTGCGTACCATACTGTCAAGCTGCTCCCACAACAGCTCAATGGGGTTGAGATCTGGTGACTGTGCTGGCCACTACATTACAGACAGAATACCAGCTGCCTGCTTCTTCCCTAAATAGTTCTTGTGTGCTTTGGGTCATTGTCCTGTTGTAGGAGGAAACTGGCTCCAATCAAGCGCTGTCCACAAGGGTATGGCATTGCAAAATGGAGTGATAGCCTTCCTTAACCAAAATCCCTTTTACCTTGTACAAATCTCCAACTCTACCAGCACCAGAGCAGCCCCAGACCATCGCATTATTTCCACCATGCTTGACAGATGGTGTCAGGCACTCTTCCAGCATCTTTTCACTAGTTCTGCGTTTCACAAATGTTCTTCTGTGTGATCCAAATACCTCAAACTTCGATTCGTCTGTTCATAACACTTTTTTTCAATTTTCCTATGTCCATTGGCCCTCATTCCGAGTTGATCGCTCGCTAGCTGCTTTTAGCAGCAGTGCAAACGCTAGGCCGTCGCCCTCTGGGAGTGTATCTTAGCTTAGCAGAAGTGTGACCGAAAGGATCGCAGAACTGCTCCAAAAAAAGATTGTGCAGTTTCTGAGCAGCTTGAAACTTACTCCTAGCTAGCGATCACTCCAGACTGTTTAGTTCCTGATTTGACGTCACTGCGTTCGGCCAGCCACTCCGCCGTTTCCTCAGCCACTCCTGCGTTTTTATCGGGCACGCCTGCGTTTTTACACACACTGCCCGAAAACGATCAGTTTCCGCCCAGAAACACCCACTTCCTGTCAATCACTCACCGATCAGCAGTACGATGGAAAAGCGTTGCTAGACCTTGGGCGGGATGTACTAATGTACATCGCCGCCCATCGCCGCCCTGCGCCACGATGCTGATCGCATATGTACTAACATATGCGATCAGTATTGCGGAGGACAGCTCTTCCGATAAGAGTTGTCCTCCGCGATGCACAGCGGCAGCCTGACTTCCGGGATTCGGCCCCAGGAGTCAGTCTGCGCATGCGCAGGGTGACGGGGTTGGCCGCAAGGCATGCTGCCGACCCGATCCCTCACACAGCGCCGCGGAGAGAAGCCCATAGGCTTCTATGGACTATCGCCAGCTAAAGCTGGCGAACCCCGCCGCGGCGCTGACCTGCCGGACGGTGGTTAGTACATCAGGAAAATGCGTTAAACAGGGGGTTTACCTCAATTTCCTCTTAGTAAATCCCACCCCTTGTGTGAAACTGCATAGTTTTGTGTGAAAGTACGACGCGCATGCGCAGTGCGCACCATACGCATGCGCAGAAGTGCCGCTTTTTCAACTAATCGCTGCGCTGCGAACGAAAGCAGCTGGCGATCAACTCGGAATGAGCGCCAATGTCTGTGTTCTTTTGCCCATATTAATATTTTCCATTTATTGGCCAGTCTCAGATATGGCTTTTCCTTTGCAACTCTGCTTAGAAGGCCAGCATCCCAAAGTCGCCTCTTCACTGTAGACGTTGACACTGGCGTTTTTCCGAGTATCATTTAATGAAGCTGCCAGTGGGGACCTGTGAGGCGTCTATTTCTTAAACTAGAAACTCTAATGTACTTGTCTTCTTGCTCAGTTGTGCACCGGGGGCCTCTCATTTCTCTTCTACTCTGGTTAAAGCCTGTTTGTGCTGTTCTCTGAAGGGAGTAGTACACACCGTTGTAGGAAATGTTAAGTTTCTTGGCGATTTCTCGCATGGAATAGCCTTCATTTCTAAGAACAAGAATAGCCTGTCAAGTTTCACATGAAAGCTCTCTTTTTTTTGCCATTTTGAGACTATAATTGAACCCACAAATGTGGTGCTCCAGATCAGTGGTGTAACTAGAAATGTTTCTCCCCCCAAGCCAAAAAATTCTCTGGCGCTCCCCCCCCATGCCCCCCATAATTGGCACTAGCAAAGCAATGAATCTGCGCACGCCGAAGCAAAAGGGGGCATGACCTTGCTGAAATGGGCGTGGCTTTGCATAAAGGGCATGGTTTTGCAGGAAAAGACTACCTTATACCCCAGTTTTGCAACCTGCATGCCCAGACGTTAGCTACCACAGGAAAAAAATAATAATCCTGATTCATGCCTCTTACATTATTTGTCATTTTTTGTCCGTATAGTAATGCTCAGTAGACATTATGCCACATACTGCAATGGCCCTTAGACATTATGCCACACACAATAATGCCCATGACACAATATGCCACACACCATAATGCCCCCGACACATTATGTCACACACCGTAATGCCTGTGACACATTATGACAGGCATCGCAAAGCCCGTTATACATTATGCTACACACTGCAATGCCCCTGATACATTATAGCACATACAATGTCTGTGACACATTACGACACACACCGCAATGTCCGTGATACATTATGACAGGCATCGCAATGCCCGTTATACATTATGCTACACACTGCAATGCCCCTGAGACATTATACCACATACCACAATGCCCGTGATATAGTATACCACACACACCGTAATGCCTGTGACACATACCGCAATGCTCGTTATACCCTATGCCACACACCGCAATGCCCATTATACATTATGCCACACACTGCAATGCTCCTGAGACATTATACTACATTGTGGTAATGCCCGTGATAAAGTATGCCACACACTGTAATGCCTGTGACACATTATGACACACACCTCATTGTCCGTGATACATTATGCCACACACTGCAATGCCCATTACACATTAAGTCCTACAGTAAGGCTTCTAATTACTTTTAAATTACCTGCTCGTTGCCAGGGGTTTCATGCTCTTGGTTCCATGCACGGTGCCAGGGGTTTTCATGCTCAGGGTGTCATGCTCGTTGCCAGGGGTTTCATGCGGTAGGTGTTATGCTTGTTGCCAGAGGTATCATGTGCTGGGTTTCAAGCTTGTTGCCAGGTGGTAAAATTCATTGCCAGGGGTTTCATGCATTGGGTGTCATGCTCGTTGCTAAGGGGTAATGCTTGTTGCCAGGGATTTCATGAGCTGGGTGTTGTGCTTATAACCAGGGGGTAATGCTTGTTGCTAGGGCTGTACTCCCAGTGCCACATATGCCCCCAGTGCCAGATATTACCCCACAGTGCCAGGTACACATATGCCCCCCTAGTGCCAAATATGCCCCCCTAGTGCCAAATATGTTCCCCCAGTACCAAACATGCCCCCCCAAGTGCCAAATATGCTCCCCCAGTGCCAGGTACAACCCCCCCTTCCCCCGGGCTCCCCCGCTGCTGTGCTGTTCTGGGAAGGAAGGACACGGAGAGCACAGAGCGCGCCTCTCCTGTGTGTCCCTCCTGCGTCTCCGGCGGCAGCAGCATGTCTATCAAATGAAGTGCCGGTTCGTGAGCCAATCAGAGCTCACGAATGGGCACTTCATTAAACAGACACGCTGCTGCCGCCGGAGACGCAGCAGGGACACACAGGAGAGTCGCGCGCTGTGCCCTCCGTATCCCGCCTTCCCAAAACAGAATCAGTGGCGGCGGCTAGGGCGCCCCGCAGCCCTGCGCGCCTCCAAGCGCTCACAGTGGTTGCGGACCCCTAGTTACACCACTGCTCCAGATACTCAACTAGCTCAAAGAGAGGCCAGTTTTATAGCTTCTCTAATGAGCAAAACCATTTTCAGCTGTGCTAACATAATTGCACAAGGATTTTCTAGGGTTTTCTAATCATCCATTAATCTACCGCGATTAGCAAACACAATGTACCATTAGAACACTGGAGTGATGATTGCTGGAAATGGGCCTCTATATATACCTATATAGATACTCCATTAAAAAACAGATGTTTGCAGGGGATACGGTCGTTAGGTCAACACAGCTTAGGTCGACAGTCATTAGGTCGACCACTGAAGGTCAACATGCTTTAGGTCGACATGGTCAATAGGTCGACCTTTTGACCTGTCAACCTAGTACATGTCAACCTAATGACCATGTTGACCTATTGTCCCTGTCGACCTAATGCATGTCGACCTTCCATGGTCGATCTAATAACTGTCGACCTAAGTTGAGTCGACCCAACGACCCATACCCGTTTGCAGCTAGTATAGTCATTTACCACATTAACAATGTATAGAGTGTATTTCTGATTAATTTAATGTTATCTTCATTGAAAAAAACCAGTGCTTTTCTTTTTTTTTTAAAAGGAAATTTGAACGGTAGTGTGTGTGTGTGTGTGTGTATAATCATATATATATATATATATATATATATAATATTATATATATATATATATTATATATATTAGAGATGAGCGGGTTCAGTTCTCTGAGAACCGAACCCTACCGAACTTCACGTGTCAAACACGGGTCTGAGCCAGGCTCGGTTGTTCCCACCTGACTCGGAAAACCTGAACGAGGCAAAACGTCATCATCCCGCTGTCCGATTCTCGCAAGATTCGGATTCCATATAAAGAGCGGCGCGGCGCCGCCATTTTCACTCGTGCATTGTAGAGGGTACAGAGAGGACGTGGCTACGTTCTCTCAGTGTCAAATCTCAGTATCAGTGCTCAGTATCAGTGCTTATTGCTGCTCAGTAATACTAGTACAGTGTCTCTCTTGTGCTGCATCTTGCTGCTGTAGGGTGCTGTGGTAGTAGTGTCCTGTGCATCGGTCATCATCATTCCAGTCACAGTGGTATCTGGGGGGTGACAATTCCAGAGTGCTTTTGTGCTGCTCAGTAATCAGGGGCGGGTCCAGAAGAAAATGATAGGGGGGGCACCATGGAAGGGGCAAGTACATTTGCGTGCGGCTTCGGTGCATGTGAGGTGGCGCTTCTTATACAATGCCCACAGTTGTAGCGCTCATTATGCAATGTCCACTGTACTGGTTGTTCCCCTTATATAGACCCCATAGTAGTGGTGCCCCTTATGCAATGCCCGTATTGCCCCCAGTAGTAATGTTGCCTGTAGTGATGCCCCCAGTCATTTAGCGCCCTAGTAGTTATGCCCCCAGTGGTAATGCCCCTGCAGTTATGACCCCAGTAGTTTACCCCCCCTTTAGTTTAGCCTCCCAGTGGTAATGCCCCCAGAAGTTTGCCTGCTTGTAGTTTAGCCACCAGTAGTAATGCCCCCCTGTAGTTTGCCCGATTGTAGTTTAGCCCCTGTAGTTATGCCCCCCTTGTAGTTTAGCCCCAGTAGTAATGCCCCCAGTAGTTTGGCCCCTGTAGTTATCCCCCAGTAGTTTGGCCCCTGTAGTTATGCCCCCAGTAGTTTGGCCCCCCTGTAGTTTAGCCCCCAAGTAGTAATTCCCCTGTAGTTACGCCGCCAGTAGTAATGCCCTCCTGTAGTATGCCCCCAGTAGTTAGCCCCTTTGTAGTTGGCCCCCAGTAATAATGTCCCCCAGTAGTTTGCCCCCAGTAGATGCCCCCCAGTAATAATGTCCCCCAGTAGTTTGCCCCCAGTATATGCCCCCCAGTAATAATGTCCCCCAGTAGTTTGCCCCCAGTAGCTGTCCCCCAGTAATAATGTCCTCCAGTAGTTTACCCCCAGTAGTAATGCCCCCTAGGAGTTTGCCCCTAATAGATGACCCCCCAATAGTAATGCCCCCAGTAGATGCCCCCCAGTAATAATGCCGCCAGTAGATGGCCCCCAGTAAAAATGTCCCCAGTAGCTGCCTCCAGTAGTAATGCCCCCAATAGATGACCCCCAATAGTAATGCCCCCAGTAGATGACCCCCAGTAATAATGCCCCCAGTAGTAATGCCCCCCAGTAGTAATGCCCCCAGTAGATGCTCCCCCAGTAATAATGCCCCCAGTAGTAATGCCCCCCACCCAGTAGTAATGTCCCTTGA
This sequence comes from Pseudophryne corroboree, assembly GCF_028390025.1. NCBI lineage: Eukaryota > Metazoa > Chordata > Amphibia > Anura > Myobatrachidae > Pseudophryne > Pseudophryne corroboree. The sequence continues at coordinate 381,778,449 of NC_086450.1, read as the reverse complement.
TGATGCCCCCAGTAGTAATGTCTCCCCCTAGTTTGCCCCCAGTAGATGCCCCCGCTGCACTGAGGTAGAGAAAAGAGAACATACTTACCAAGCCCCGTTCCCGCTTCCAGACCGCTGCAGTCCTCCTCCTGGCGTCCTCTCCTCAGCACTATAAGAGAGACGTCATGACTGACGTCTCTCCCATAGCGCACGCCGCACAGTGACAGCGTCGGAGGCAGTAGCTCAGTACTGAGCTCCTGCCTACGGCTGCCGCAGTGCAGGGAGACGGGCGCCCGCTGGTAACACAATCTCAGCGGGCGCCCGTCATCTCCCTGTGCGGTGCCGGGGGGGGGGACACACGGACGGACGGAGGCCACAAACGACAGGGGGGGCACGGGCCCGAGTGCCCCCCCCCTGGATCCGCCACTGTCAGTAATACCAGTACAGTGTCTCTCTTGTGCTGCATCTTGCTGTTGTAGGGTGCTGTGGTAGTAGTGTCCTGTGACTGTGTATCAGTCATCATCATTCCAGTCACAGTGGTACCTGGGGGGTGACAATTTCAGAGTGCTTTTGTGCTGCTCACTAATACTAGTACAGTGTCTTGTGCTGCATCGTGCTGCTCAGTGTCAGTTCTCCGTAGTATCATCAGTGCTCAGTATCATCAGTGCTCAGTATCATCAGTGCTCAGTATCATCAGTGCTCAGTATCACTGCTCATTGTCTTGTGGTGCTCAGTAATACTACATTACTAATACTAGTATAGTGTCTTGTGCTAACCGTGCTGCTCAGTGTCAGTTCTCCGTAGTATCATCAGTGCTCAGTATCATCAGTGCTCAGTATCATCAGTGCTCAGTATCATCAGTGCTCAGTATCACTGCTCATTGTCTTGTGGTGCTCAGTAATACTACATTACTAATACTAGTACAGTGTCTTGTGCTGCATCTTGCTGCTGTAGGGTGCTCTGGTAGTGTCCTGTCACTGTGCATAGGTCATCATCATTCCAGTCACAGTGGTATCTGGTATCTATGTAGTGGTATCTAATTCCAGACATTACTGCCGTCTAATTCCAGATATATTACTGGCATATAATTCCGCACATTAAAAAATAGAGAACAAAAATTTGGAGGGTAACATAGGGAAAGATCAAGATCTACTTCCACCTAGTGCTGAAGCTGCTGCCACTAGTCATGGCAGAGACGATGAAATGCCATCAACGTCATCTGCCAAGGCCGATGCCCAATGTCATAGTAGAGAGCATGTAAAATCCAAAAAGCAAAAGTTCAGTAAAATGACCCAAAAATCTAAATTAAAATCGTCTGAGGAGAAGCGTAAACTTGACAATATGCCATTTACGACATGGAGTGGCAAGGAATGGCTAAGGCCTTCTCCTATGATCCTCATGACTAGTGGATCAGCTTCACATGACAATGGAAGCACTCTACCTCCCGCTAGAAAAATAAAGAGTTAAGCTGGCAAAAGCACAGCAAAGAATTGTGCGTTCTTCTAAAACACAAATCCCCAAGGAGAGTCCAATTGTGTCGGTTGCGATGCTTGACCTTCCCAACACTGGATGGGAAGAGATGCCTCCTTCCACCATTTTCACGCCCCCTGCAAGTGCTGGAAGGAGCACCCACAGTCCAGTTCCTGATATTCAAATTGAAGATGTCACTGTTGAAGTACACCAGGATGAGGATATGAGTGTTGCTGGCGCTGAGGAGTAAATTGACGAGGAGGATTCTGATGGTGAGGTGGTTTGTTTAAGTCAGGCACCCGGGGAGACACCTGTTGTCCGTGGGATGAATAAGGCCATTGACATGCCTGGTCAAAATACAAAAAAAAATCACCTCTTCGGTGTGGAATTATTTCAACAGAAATGCAGACAACAGGTGTCAAGCAGTGTGTTGCCTTTGTCAAGCTGTAATAAGTAGGGGTAAGGACGTTAACCACCTAGGAACATCCTCCCTTATACGTCACCTGGAGCGCATTCATCAGAAGTCATTGACAAGTTAAAAAACTTTGGGTGACAGTGGAAGCAGTCCACTGACAACTAAATCCCTTCTTCCTCTTGTACCCAAGCTCATGCAAACCACACCAACACCTCCCTCAATGTCAATTTCCTCCTTAGACAGGAACGCCAATAGTCCTGCAGGCCATGTCACTGGCAAGTCTGACGAGTCCTCTCCTAACTGGGATTCCTCCGATGGATCCTTGAGTGGAACACCTGCTGCTGTTGCTGCTGGTGCTGCTGTTGTTGCTGCTGGGAGTCGATCGTCATCCCAGAGGGGAAGTCGGAAGACCACTTGTACTACTTCCAGTAAGCAATTGACTGTTCAACAGTTCTTTGCGAGGAAGATGAAATATCACAGCAGTCATCCTGCTGCAAAGCGGATAACTCAGGCCTTGACAACTATGTTGGTGTTAGACGTGCGTCCGGTATCCACCGTTAGTTCACAGGGACTTAGAGAATTGCTTGAGGTAGTGTGTCCCCGGTACAAAATCCCATCTAGGTTCCACTTCTCTAGGCAGGCGATACCAAGAATGTACACAGACGTCAGAAAAAGTGTCCTCAGTGTCCTAAAAAATGCAGTTGTACCCACTGTCCACTTAACCATGGACATGTAGACAAGTGGAGCAGGGCAGACTAAGGACTATATGACTGTGACAGCCCACTGGGTAGATGTATTGCCTCCCACAGCAAAACAGCGGCGGCACCAGTAGCAGCATCTCGCAAATGCTAACTCATTCCTAGGCAGGCTACGCTTTGTATCTCCACTTTCCATAAGAGGCACACAGCTGACAACCTCTTACGGAAACTGAGGAACATCATCGCACATTGGCTTACCCCAATTGGACTTTCCTGGGGATTTGTGATATCGGACAACGCCACCAATATTGTGCGTGCATTACATGTGGGCAAATTCCAGCACGTCCCATGTTTTGCACATACAATTAATTTGGTGGTGCATAATTTTTTGAAAAACGACAGGGGCATGCAGGAGATGCTGTCGGTGGCCCGAAAAATTGCGGGCCACTTTCAGCATTCAGCCACCGCATGCCGAAGACTGGAGCACCAGCAAACACTCCTGAACATGCCCTGCCATCAGCTGAAGCAAGAGGTGGTAACGAGGTGGAATTCAACCCTCTATATGCTTCAGAGGATGGAGGAGCAGCAAAAGGCCATTCAAGCCTATAAATCTGCCTACGATATAGGCAAAGGAGGGGGAATGCACCTGACTCAAGTGCAGTGGAGAATGATTTCAACGTTGTGCAAGGTTCTCCAACCCTTTGAACTTGCCACACGTGAAGTCAGTTCAGACACTGCCAGCCTAAGTCAGATCATTCCCCTCATCAGGCTTTTGCAGAAGCAGCTGGATAGATTGAAGGAGGAGCTAAATTGGAGCAATTCCGCTAGGCATGTGGGACTTGTGGATGGAGCCCTTCAATTGCTTAACCAGGATTCATGGGTGGTCAATCTGTTGAAATCAGAGCACTACATTTTGGCCACCGTGCTCGATCCTAAATTTAAAGCCTACATTGTATCTCTCTTTCCGGCAGAAGTCTGCAGATGTTCAAAGACCTGCTGGTGAGACAATTGTCAAGTTAAGCGGAACTTGACCCGCCAACAGCTCCTCCTTCATTTTCTACCGCCACTGGAGCTGCGAGGAAAAGGATCAAATTTCTAAAACCACCCACTGGCTGTGATGCAGGGCAGTCAGGAGCAAGTGCTGACATCTGGTCCGGACTGAAGGACCTGCCAACGATTACTGATATGTCTACTGTCACTGCATATGATTCTGTCACCATTGAAAGAATGGTGGAGGATTATATGAGTGACAGCATCCAAGTAGGCATGTCAGACAGTCCGTACGTATAATGGCAGGAAAAAGAGGCAATTTGTAGGCCCTTGCACAAACTGGCTTTATTTTACCTAAGTTGCCCCCCCCCTCCAGTGTGTACTCCGAAAGAGTGTTTAGTTCAGCCGGTCACCTTGTCAGCGATCTGCGTAGGAGGTTACTTCCAGAACATGTGGAGAAGATGATGTTCATCAAAATTCATTATAAATTCCTCCGTGGAGACATTTACCAGCAATTGCCTCCAGAAAGTACACAGGGACCTGTGATGGTGGATTCCAGTGGGAACGAATTAATACTCTGTGAGGAGGAGGATGTACACAGTGAAAGGGGTGAGGAATGTTGGTATAGTGCGATGGATCGATACCATAGGTGTGCAGTGGGGAGCCTTAGATAAAGTATTACCTCAGGAGTTACCTTGTATACAGACAGAACGAGACTTGAGATGTATATCTCCTTTATATAGTACTGAAATAGCAGGATCAATACAACAGGTTTCAGTATCATCAGCTTATCTCCTTCTCCCTCAGAGACTCTTCTAGAAAAAAACACATGTGAGGTAAAACAAACAAGTACATAACATATGCAACAGACAAACACTACATCTCTGTAACTATACAGCGCCATCTGCTGCCCCTGTACGGTAACTACATGCATATAAACGAAACCATAGTCTGTTGTCCATATTTCAACACCCCTTCTCAACAGACTGGGTTTCTTCAGTTAGACCCATCTTTGACGTAAGTCTCCAATGTCTCTCTCTGGTAAGAGGCTTAGTCATGATATCAGCTGTCATATCTTCTGTTGGGCAATAGTTCAACTCTATAAGACCTTGTTCCTGTAGATCCCTCAGGAAGTGATGCTTGACATCAATGTGCTTGGTTCTTGGGTTCACTCTTTCTGTTTGCGCTAATGCAAGGCATCCTTGATTATCCTCATATATCTTGATAGGTTCTTCTTGAGGCATTCCTAGGTCTGATAGTAGTTGCATTAACCATACCACTTCTTGACTTAGTGTGAATGTTCCATCACCTTCTCTTGAGATTTGCATTCCCAAGTAATGCGTTATGTGGCCGAGGTCTTTTGTTTCAAACTGACGGTTTAGTTCTTGTAACAATTCAACTTCGTCCCCTTCTTGTTCGAAACAAACTAGCAAATCGTCCACGTAAATTAATACATAGAACCATCTTCCCTCTATCAACTTTGTATAGAGACATGGGTCTGCTTTGCTTCTGATGAATCCCTTTTCTGTCAGAACTCCATTTATCTTTGTATTCCATGCTCTTGCTGCTTGTTTAAGACCATATATACTCTTGTTCAGTTTACATACGTGATCTGGGTTCTGAGAATTCACGAAGCCTGGTGGTTGTTCCATGTATATATCTTCCTTTAGTTCACCATGTAGGAAAGCCGTCTTTACATCGAAATGTTTCACTTTCATACCCTTTATGGCTGCTGTTAGGAGTAAGGTTCTAATGGTAGTGTGCTTCACAACTGGAGCAAACGTTTCATCATAATCTTCTCCAAATTTCTGTGAATATCCTTTAGCAACTTCTTCTCGTGATGCAGGTTCTTGCATGCTAATGGCTTTTGCTTTGTAAGATAAACGTGTAGGTGCTTTTCCCTTATTTTCTCTTGAAGAGCGTCTCACACCCTCGGATGTACTCTCATGAGTGTCGCTGGTATTTGTCTTGTGTTGCACTTCAACTTCTTGAATGATCTCTACTTCATCTGTTTCTTTGAATTCGGTGCTTTCTTCTTCTTCAGTAGAGTCTACTGGAATTATGACATCATCTCGTGTTTCTTCTATGAATGTCACACTGTTGCTTATAACTACCTTTCCAGTTCTTGGATTTAAGATTCTGTAGCCTTTTGAATGTTCACTATAGCCGACTAGAACTCCCTCTTCTGCTCGGTTCTGCAACTTGCTTCGTTTTTCAGCAGGAATGTAAACGAAGGCTCTGCATCCAAAAACTCTAATGTGCTTTAAGCTGGGTTTCTTACCGTGCCACAGCTCATATGGTGTCTTCCTTACTGCTTTGGAAAGTAGTCTGTTTTGAAGATAGGTGGCTGTTGCTGCTGCTTCACCCCAATATTTATCAGGTAGTCCTGAATCTGTAAGCATGCACCTTATCATTTCTGTTAGTGATCTGTTTTTCCTCTCAGATACGCCATTTTGCTCTGGTGTATATGGTACTGTCTTCTGATGCTCAATACTGAGTCCTCTTAAGTACCGTTCTATTTTCTGTCCTGTGAACTCGCCTCCATTGTCGCTGCGTAGAGTTAGCATATTCCTCTTGAACCTGTTTCTGGTCATGTTCACATAGTCTTGCAGCTTTTCAAAGACTTCATCTTTACTTTTTATTAGATAAGTGACTGTGAACCTGGAGTAGTCATCAATGAATGTCAGCATATACCTTTTGTCTCCTACGGTTCGCGTTTTCATGGGTCCGCATACATCACTATGTACCAGGTCTAGTGGTCTGGAAGCTCTGTTTTCACTTTTCTTAGGTATTGTTGTCCTTGTCGCTTTCGCTTTTATGCAGCATTGACACTTCATCATTTCTGAACAGTCTGACACTTTGAGATCCCTGGCTAGGTCTCTCTTCTGCATTTCCTTTATGCAATCTGGGTGTCTGTGTCCTAATCTTCTATGCCACTTGTGAATACAGTCAGCGTGTTTCTGTGTACTCAGCTTTGCCTGCTGTGCTGCGATATCCAGACAGTATAAATGTTCTTTTATTCTGGCTGTAGCTAGTGTTTCTCTTCCGTTTTGGATAAAACACTTATTATTCTGAAATTTTACAGTGAGTCCTTTTTCTACTAGATTCTTTACTGATAGCAGTGCTCCCTCAAGCTTGGGAACATATAGCACATCTGTTACGGGTATTTCTGCATAGCTGCCATTACCCTTGGAGCATAGGAATTGACCATTCCCTTTCCCTTCTGCAATGATATTTGTTCCATCTGCTAGGTAGATTGTTTCTTTATGGTTCAAATCAAGTTCAGTAAAGAAGTCCTTGTTATTTGTCATATGACTAGTCGCTCCTGAGTCTACATACCACTTTTCTGATAATTGGTTTACTGTCGCTTTAAATGTTCCATTCCACTTGTGTGCTCCTGTATCTGTAAGTGTGGCTTTGGCTCTTTGTTTGTGTAATCTTTCTGGTGGTTTGTGCTGCTCTGTCTTCCATATGGTGCAATCTTTTTTCAGGTGACCCACTTTCTTGCATCTGAAACATGCTCTTGTTTCCCTGGTGTGTGGCTTAGTGTCCGCCATTTTAAGTGCTTTCTCTGTGTCACTTTCAGTATTGCACTCTGTAAGCTCCTTTCTGCGTTGATACTCCTCTATGAGCCTGTTCTTCACAAAGTCTGGTGTGATTTCTGCTTCAGGTCTCATTTCTAGTGCGTTTATTAGTGCACTGTATGTATCTGGTAAACTGCAAAGGAGGATGGCTACTATGTGGTTGCTTTTGATTTCTTCTCCCATTGACCTGAGCTGTATGGTTATCTCTAGTAGTGCACTGATGTGTTCTTGCATTGTCTTGCCTTTATTAAATCTCATTTGATATAATTTTCTTAATAGGAATAGTTTGCTGTTCAAACTTGCTCCTTCATGCACTCTCTGCAAAGCACACCACATGCCTTTAGCTGTACTCTCTTGTCTTATGTGTATAAGCTGTTCATCTTCCACTAGTAAACTTATAGTGGCTCTTGCCTGTCTGTCCTTCTTAATCCACTGCTGATCCTCTCCTTCAGGTCTGTCTGCATTTATAACATCCCATAAATCATCTCTGGTTAATAGCATTTCTACTTTAAACTTCCATGTTTGATAGTTCTCATTAGAAAGCTTGCTTGCAGCTAGTCTGAGATCTGTGTAATTTGCCATAACCCTTCCTTGTATAGATCTCTCTATTCTTCTGTGGTATTAAACTTGTTTTACTCACAGTTTTCTTTCCAAGGTTCTCCTGGGTTGTTTCTTGTGCGTTACACAGTCTGCTGTCTGCGCCTGCTGGGACTTGCAGTGCGACTCGTGATCTGGATGCTGCTTAGGATGCACTCCTGAAAACTTTATCTTGTACAGACTCCAGTCTGGGCCCATAACCTGTTGGTATAGTGCGATGGATCGATACCATAGGTGTGCAGTGAGGTAATACTTTATCTAAGGCTCCCCACTGCACACCTATGGTATCGATCCATCGCACTATACCAACAAGGAATCGGAAGATGAGGATGAGGTGGACATCTTGCCTCTGTAGAGCCAGTTTGTGTAAGGAGAGACTGATGGCTTCTTTTTTGGTGGGGGCCCAAACCAACCAGTCATTTCAGCCACAGTCGTGTGGCAGACCCTGTGGCTGAAATGATGGGTTTGTTAACGTGTGCATGTCCTGTTTATATAACATATGGGTGGGTGGGAGTTCCCAAGGACAATTCCATCTTGCACCTCTTATTTTTTATTTATCTTTGCATCATGTGCTGTTTGGGGACTATTTTTTTAAGTGCCATCCTGTCTGACACTGCAGTGCCACTCCTAGATGGGACAGGTGTTTGTGCCGCCCACTTGGGTCACTTAGCTTAGTCATCCAGCGACCTTTATGCAAATTTTAAGACTAAAAATAATATTGTGAGGTGTGAGGTGTTCAGAATAGACTGTAAATGAGTGGAAAATATGGTTATTGAGGTTGATAATACTATAGGATCAAAATTACCCCCAAATTCTATGATTTTAGCTGTTTTTGAGTTTTTTTTAAAAAAAACACCAGAATCCAAAACGCATCCAAATCCGACAAAAATCCGAAAGGGTGGTTTTGCCAAAACGCGTCTAAATCCAAAACACGACCATGGATCCGAATCCAAAACCAAAACACAAAACACGAAAAATGCCCGGTGCACATCTCTAATATATATAGAGATCCAGAGAAGTTGCACTCGCATACTGAACTGTCACAACTGCTGGGGTGAAATAGCCAGAGATCAGTCCCCTCCAGAAGCTGTCTCAAACATAGAAAAAGTGACAAGGAACGCACTCAGCAGGCTTCTTCAATAGTGAAAATTAGATTTCTTTAATTCAGCTCACATAGTTTACAGACCCTGTAAACTATGTGAGCTGAATTAAAGAAATCTAATTTTAACTATTGAAGAAGCCTGGTGAGTGCGTTCCTTGTCACTATATATATATATATATATATATATATATACAGCGACTCCTAGCATGCAGCGGCACTCAGGGAAAAACACTCATGGGTATTCCAAACAAGTGGTATTTATTCCATAGTTTTTTATCACTATGGAATAAATACCACTTGTTTGGAATACCCATGAGTGTTTTTCCCTGAGTGCCGCTGCATGCTAGGAGTCGCTGTATGTACTACAGATTCCAGAGGGCACCGGGGCCGCGTGTATCGTGAAGGGTGAGTGCCAATCCGCTGCTGTATACATATATATATATATATATATATTCTAAATAAATACTAACACTAATGGCAATGTATGGATGCATGTATTGTATAATATTTATATAGGATTTATAAATTATTAGCAGCTGCCTGCTGTGTTTGTCGCTCACAGTCACAGTTGTCAACTCACAATATCGCAACCTCATAGGCTAGCTCCCGACGAGGTGACCAACCATGCTGCTGATTCTTCTAACTGAGCTGAGCCACTTCTTAAACCCACTGGCCATGCCCAGTCAACTGCATGCCTGCTCCTCCCAGTCCCCACCCATTGCCAAAAGCCTGCTGATCCTGAAGAGTCCATACAGAGCTGGCTGCAGAGATTGACTTGCAAGATGATGTCATTATGATGTAAGATCTTAGCAGCAGTGTGGCTGCTGGAAGTGGCTGCGAGGGACGTCCACGACATGAGACACTTAGCCGGGTGACACACACACATCCTCCCCTCCCTGCAGCCCAATCCGCTGCTCGCATGCCTGCCCGCTGATTTATATATAAAAAAAAAAAGCAACTGGTGTGCTCTAGCCCGGGCCCCCTGGCATGCCCGGGCCCGAGTAATCTGTACCTGCTCCCCCCACTCTCAGCGTCACTACAGACAGACACAATCACTGTAACTGACACGTACCTATATACAGTATATAGGGCACCATATTACTTGAACACCACACTGCATGGGATAGTGTGTAAGCATTCTGAATTCTCTAGGACGTCACTCACAAGTGGCAAAAATCATGGCCAGGTATTTGCCCACCCTTGCCAAACAAATGTCTCATACAGGTTGAGTATCCCATATCCATATATTCCGAAATACGGACTTTTTTGAGTGAGACTGAGATAGTGAAATCTTTGTTTTTTGATGGCTCAATGTACACAAACTTTGTTTAATACACAAAGTTATTAATAATATTGTATTAAATGACCTTCAGGCTGTGTATATAAGGTGTATATGAAACATAAATGAATTGTGTGTATGTACACACACTTTGTTTAATGCACAAAGTTATAAAAAATATTGGCTAAAATTACCTTCAGGCTGTTTGTATAAGGTGTATATGATACATAAATGCATTCTGTGCTTAGATTTAAGTCCCATCACCATGATATCTCATTATGGTATGCAATTATTCCAAAATACGGAAAAATCCGATATCCAAAATACCTCTGGTCCCAAGCATTTTGGATAAGGGATACTCAACCTGTATATGTACAGACTGAGGTTGCACATTAGGATCAGTGGCAATACCAGATTTCTGCCCCTGCCAATAGGTGGGAGGATAGCATTCAATTATTTATTTTTTAAAAAGTTGCAAATTTTATTTTCCTTTGTTCCAATTCTTGCTGAATGCACAGTGCAGTCTCTGCTTATTAACAATCAAAGTAATTGCTCATTTCTTTATTTTTAGAATCAGCTGCCACACAATATTCTCCATGTCCTGGATGGCATCCAGAATCCAAGTTAACATAACATCTGTTTTACTCAGTTACTTTGAGCAACATTGCCATTGACTCACAATCACTCCTACACCTCAACATTGTGTTTTCCATTCCGCTGACAGAAATACCAATATCATGCAGTGTGTATGCCTGAGAATGTGGGTGACTGCGGTCGCTAGCGACAATGTCAGGCTTGCTGTGCTGCACATCAAACCTGACTATGGGGGTAATTCAGACCTGATCGCTCGCTAGCGTTTTTTGTAGCGCTGCGATCAGGTCAGAACTGCGCATGCACCGCAATGCGCAGGCGCGTCGCACAGGTACAAAGTGGTTAGTTGCTCTGCGATGGGTTTGTGCGAAGGATCAATCCGCACGGTCGATCACAAGGAGACTGACAGGAAGAAGGCATATATGGGTGTCAACTGACCGTTTTCTGGGAGTGATTGGAAAAACGCAGGCATTCCCAAGCGTTTGCAGGGCGGGTATTTGACGTCAATTCCGGTCCAGGGCAGGCTGAAGTGATCGCAGCTGCTGAGTAAGTCCTGGGCTACTCTGAAACTGCACAAAATCTTTTTGTACCGCTCGGCTGCACATGCGATTGCACACTTGCGCAGCTAAAATACACTCCCCGGTGGGCGGCGACTATGTGAGTGCAGGACTGCAAAAAACAGCTAGTGAGCGATCAGGTCTGAATTAGCCCCTATATCACTAGTGTCCTGTAGTATACTAATGAAGAACAGAACATGATCCTTCATTAAAGTCGCCCCAGTGTGTACCATCAATCTGGGCTGACGGGTATTTGTTCCGATGTCTCCAGTGTCACTGTGTACCCTGTGTCAAAGTCGAAAAATATTGCAGTACACACATCACGTACAAACTACACACAGATGGCCTCCGTGCACGTACTTGTTCTGCCGTGCGTGCGCATATTCGCAATTTGTGTATGGTCGCTCCCGCGGTACTGCGTATTAGCGCGTGGTATGAGTATTTACGGTAGTGTTTGTAGTCACATGGAAAAGCCATAAAAACACATTACATATTTAATCCAAATAGTGCACAATGTACACATAGTCTCCCTGCACCACACCAGCGAGTTACAGTTGTTTAAATGGTATAAGAACAAAGGGATTCACCTTTTCAGGATAGGAGGGGACAGAACTAGGTTATAAGGTGGTGTTTGGTATCCAGCTGTAGGGTATTTTAAGGGTAATATTCCGGTGTTGGTTTGCAGAAGATCGCACACTCCTGCGAATAGTTATGCGCAGGAGCAGAATATAAATATTAACTGTGTTTACTGTACATTTGGTATGTGGCGGGATGCCAGAGGAGACCACCTGCAAGTGCACCTGGAACAGACATCGTCCACCTATTCAAACCAACGTATGACCTCTCCTGTACTGCAAATGACCATCCCTGTGTCCAATGGACAAAGAGATTACAGTATCCATTGTGTTAGGTTTTGGAATATTATATAAAAGAGCCAGCTGCATGCCCGGCCAGTACACAGACTCTGAAGGTCATCTACCTTGATGACTGAGGACCAGACTGGGAAGCGCAGGCTAAACCAAACACGTATGTACCATTGATTGTAGCCATTACTGTATTGTATTGTATTGTTTATATTGTTACCCCCTGCAAGTAAAGAACTGTTGATGGGTTAGACCCCAACCTAGTTTTGAATTACAATTGGTGTCGTGTCCCATTTCCTTGCTAAGGTTTAAAGTGTATTTACAGCCACTCGGGCTGCTGCATTGTGCTAACAGCGTGAAGGCTTGTGTACGCAAACTGTGTAGTCACTACGCCCTTTTGGCGTACGTATGCAGAGTGCGGACACTGTACGATCTTGTGTACGTAAGGTTTGTGAACAATATAAGGGTGAAAGGTTAATTAAAGCGGCCGCAGCGGCTCAATATTAAAGTGTATCAAGTGTGTTTAAAGTATAAGCTTTTTAGTCCTGTAAGTAAACCGACGTTTACAATTGGGGGCTCGATCCGGTTTTCACATGCTCACAGCCTAACAGGTCATAGCAGACTTAATCTATCAGCAAAGGGCGGAAAGTTATCCTACGTAACCTTTTCCTGGTCAGTGGATGTGCTGAAAACCGTATTTGTGTGCTGTTAGATTGCGTCTGCTCTGTCTGGTCTGCAGAGGTGCTGATAGAACCCATAAAACAGGAAAAAAAGCTGTTTAAAAATCTGGGAATTTTTTTGGGCGCCAAAAGCGTACACAAAGGGCACCGATACTTTGCATACCCTCTCACAATGTTGCCGCAAGATTTAGATTGCTAGATTTGTTTAGATCTGTGCAAAATCGGATACATTTGTTGCTATATAGTTAAATTTGAAATAAAAGTATTTAAGGAAGTAAAAATAAAGCACAGCACGCAGGTCTGGCCCAGTCATTAAAGATTACACAGAACAAGCGGTTGTGCTTGTGAGCGAGTATAGTTAGCAGTGCTTACATTTATAGTGGTTGGGGGAATTGTTTTATTGCGTATGCACACTGGTACACGTGGTACGGAACGTGAGGACAGCGTACAAAAACGTGCACGTGGCGCAAGGCCGCACACATGGCATAGGGGGAAGCACGGTTGCGTAATTACGCAAGCTTGCGTAGGGTTGTGTGCGCATAATAAAACCACATGATAGTTGTTCAATTAAAAGGTGGGACAGTAGCCATGTTACAATAGCACATAACTATCCGGTTTCAAAAACAGAACAGAAAAACAAAGCGTATTTGAGTGAGTGAAAGCGGGAGTGAGTGGGTTGAACCCCGGAATTCGGGATCCCATCGTTCGGTACACCAAGTGAGTGGAGGCTTGGCGGCGTGAGGCGGCTGACTCACGTTAGTATAGGATTTGGAATACATAAGTCGTGAGGAGACTTACACAGGCACATGGTAGGGAATTGTGTATTGTGAACTTTGTGACCCATATAGTTTTGTTGATACGCTCCAACTGAGGTTTCGCAGCTTGTGATTCGATTCCAGTGGTCGTAGGGCGGATAGGTAACAAGTACCTATACGCTGTGCGATTGGACCGCGCGTTTGTGGGTGCGATACATAGCGCAACTTGATACCCTTTTTACGAGCTTTTGCGTAAAATCGCGGTATCTTTAGCGCTGTATAGAGCATACGCAAGCGTGATTTGTGTACAAGTGCATAAAGGGAGTTTTCGCTGGTCTCTCTCAGGAAAATCTCAAACGACAGATATTTACTGGAAAGGGTAAGTTACTCCTAAAAAACTTCCAGTAAATATAGGTCAATTAGGGACCCTAAGTTGGGTACATCGCCTTCGCTATCGACAGTGTATGGTAGTACAGGCCAACGTGGGTGAGAGTGGGTGAAAGCACTCGGAGAACTTTCACTGTCGGTTTATATTGAGTATTTTGGTGTTTGTGGGAAAAGGCCCACAATTATGGGAGCCAGTTGCTCAACTAAGGGACGTATGGTAGCCAGGGTTCAGGTTGAAGAGCTGCGGCTCAAGGGGTCAGCGAGGTTTATTATGTGTGGAAAATATGGTCCACACGCTGAAGTTTATTGTGACGAATGGGTACATATAACTGACAATGATAGGGTATCATTCCCTAGGATGGGCAGCTTTGAACCAGAGGTACTGCAGAATGTAGGCAGTAAAATATGTCTGCTTAAATCCAGAAAACAAAGGATTAGACATAACGATTGTTTAAAACTGTGGCAACAAGAGGGGGAAATGCAAAGGGAACAAACTCGCAAAGCAAGTTCCAAACCTAGCAGGAATGAGGACACAAACACACCATTATCAACACAGGTCGAGAGGGAAGAGATGGCTACAGTCAATGGTATATCTATAAATGATAGTAGAATGCAAGAGAAATGTATTAACCCTAATTTTTGCAAGATGTATCCTGTTTTGAAGTCTTTTCAAGGTTATACGTCACAGGAAGATGAAGGACCCAGCCAAATCGCAGCTCTCATTCAGGCAGTCGCCTTGCAGGAAACTCAGGTGGGGCCTGTCCATCCAGTTAGAGCAGTAACAGTATTCCCCACTGAAAGAACTGGTGAGGTCACAGCTACCAGTAAGTGTGAGACGGGTCATTGCACAGAGACAACAACACCTTACAGTAAACAGATTAAGAACGGAATGGTAGGATTACATCCTGTCTTGGAAATAGTAACTCCCAATGGGGGAACCGATAGTCAGGGAGTAATCCTCACCAGGAATAATGCAATGTATTGCCCGTGGTCCAGAGCTGAGCTGCGGTCAATCATTTCAGAATTCCTGGATCCCCGGAGGCATTTAGCCAGATGTCAGAAGTTTATCAGAGATCTGGGTAATGCTCATGAACCAGCTAACAAAGATTGTCGGATATTTTTGAAAGCGTGCCTACCCCCCTAATATTGACACCCAAAAATGTATCACTGATTGTAGATTAGAGTCGGATAGTCCTATGACTGACGGAAACAATCAGGAGAATGTGGAATGAATTAACAGGCAACTAGAGTTGTATTTCCCCACTATTGTTAAGTGGAGAAGAATTTTCTCCATAAAACAGAGGGAAATTGAGATGGCATCTGAATATTTTCATCAGGCTCTGCAAATAATGGATAGATACATTGGGGTATCAGATACAGGGAACGATGCGAATTACAGGGAGGTGGCTGTCTCTGTGCTAATGGACGGGCTCAATAAGACAGTAAGGGACAGGGTACAAATATCTTTGCCTAATTGGAGAGGGGTCACAGTAGCTTGTCTTAGAGAGTGCGCAATTGGACACCATAAGAAAATTGTTAGGCGCAGAGAACAACAGGAGGAGAGGATGAGGACTGAAAATATACATGCTCTTGCAACAAAGCATCATCAGCTAAAACCCCAGACCCCTGCTGTTTGGAAAAGACCGAGAATATGTTACATTTGTAAAAATAAAGGGCATTTTGCTAGAGACTGTAAGAGTAGTAGAACACATAGTCAATATAGACCCCGAGACAGAGAAAACAAGCCACATTATTAAACACATGGATGGGATCAAGAGACATATAGTAAGGAATCACGAGACAGATAGAAAACACAGATTCGGTTAATGGGAAGAACGGAAAAATGCAACTTTACCCTTTTGACAAAACTTGCTGGGGTTAAGATGAGGCCTCTAAACTTTTGCTTCTTTCTCTAGCAGAAATGGCCCCTGATTAACTTAACAGGAGTTTTGTTAGAGATGGTATACATATAGCGTGCTCCCGCCCAGGAAGTACAAAGTATGTTGGATACCCACGAAGACTAATATTGCATTTCACTGTTCTAGATGCATGTTCATCACAGGTAGAGGAAATGATCTCACAGATACCGGGTTCCCTATGAACTTAGGATGGACAGTACACTGGATTGATGGCTGGGATAGTCACAGTAGAGATATGACACACAGAATTTTTTTTGGGGTGTAGACAGTAGAGAATCACTTCCCCATAGTGCCCAATCCAGTTGTCAAATTTTATAAAATCCTCTTTGCCTCTACAAACTTATCTGTTACTAACCTCTATGTGATTTTTCTTCAAAGTTTCCTTCTCATCTCTTACGTTCACCGACAGGAGGGTACAATACATGGACCCGATTACAGTTCAAACGTCACATGCCTACTCGTTCCTTCAGAGTTCAGCCCAAATCCAGTATATCTCACCAGCACAAGGACACCAGTATTTATGCAGTCTGCCTGGTCATGCACAAAGGGTGGAGAATGAGAATACTGGTGAAGGGAGACTGTGTACAGACACCGATATGCATGATGGTGTGACAGCCTGTTGGTGAATGCCAAACCTGACATTTTCCTTTTGTATTTACTATTTTTCCCCTCTCTTCTCTCATCCAGAGACTGTTTTCTTCACACAACTGATAACACACGATAGTAAATTAAAATGCAAAATTTGTGTTCTCTACAGGAAAAGGCAGTCTGGAGGGCAAAGGGATATGGCCAGGAGTCCTCAGGACTTTGGACAGGTGGACATGGTAAGCCAGTAGCCCCCAGAGCATATCTTTCAAGTCTAGCTGAGGTGGCACACGGTCTGACTCATCTAGGCAAAGAGGGTATGTGCACGCTGGGGAGAGCCTACTGGTGTGGGCCAGGATTCTCTTCTCATGCAGGTAAGAGAGACATGTTTTACTTGCTTGAGGAAGAATGTTGGAAAGACAATACCAACAGAGCCATCCCATATCCCTCCGACAGATGGACCTTTTCAGGTAATACAAATCGACTTCATACAGTTACCACCCTGTAGGAATTTGAAATATGTGTTAGTTTGTATTGATGTATTTTCCAACTGGGTAGAAGCGTTCCCTGCTGCCACAAATACTGCTACGTTCACTGCAAAGAAAATTGTGCAGGAATTTGTGTGTAGATATGGTATCCCTAGAGTGATTGAAAGTGACAGGGGTACCCATTTTACAGGTGAAGTCTTTCAGGTCATGTGCAAAATGATGGGAATTAATAGCAAGCTGCATACTCCGTACCGGTGACAGGCGAGTGCAAAGGTAGAGAGAGTGAACAGCACTTTTAAGAATAAGCTGAGCAAATTAATGGCTGAAACTGGATTGTTGCGGCCAGAGGCCTTGCCACTAGTGTTGTACAGCATCAGAACCACTCCCAGGTCTCCACTTAACTTATCACCCTTTGAAATTCTTTTTGGTCGACAATCTCATGTAATGATAGACCCCCAGGATGATTTGAAATGTAATAATGAAGTGACTGTGAAATATTTGGTTGGGATGAGCCAGCAGCTGAGAAAACAACAAAGAAATCTAAAGCTGGTGATTCCTGACCTACCGGACAGTAATTGTCATGACTTTAAGCCTGGGGATTATGTGATGATTCGAAATTTCTTACGCTCAGGTTGCCTCATAGACAGGTGGGAAGGACCATATCAAGTCTTGTTAACCAGCACAACAGTATTGAAGGTCACCGAAAGAGAGACTTGGGTCCACTCGTCCTACTGCAAGAAGGTCGCTGACCCGGAGAGAACTCGTGACAAAGAGCAAGGTGTAGAGAACCTCGTATCCCTGGAGTGTTTGTTTCGGGAAAGTTGAGAGGCAGGACTGTTGAAAGGCATCTGAGCACGGAGAGCAACAAGATCTAGGACTGTTGTTGCACCATTTTCTTTTTTCACCTCCCCCTGCATTTTCCTTTCCTTTCTCCTTCTTATTTTCCTTCTTTCCCCTAACAAAATGGATCTATCACAAGAGACTGCGTTTCGGGTTCTGCTAGTAATTCTGTTTTTGATCAGGACAATTTGCTTTGGTGAGGGTCCCAGAGAGGTCGAATAGGGATCTGGAATGGGTTCTGATGGCGAGTACGAATTTGTAGGATCTCAGGAGCAGCACATCACTCGAGTAAAGGCTGGTATCAGTAAGCGCTCTGGTAATCATGGAGCTCGGAGGCACTGTGAAGGGTTATTGTCTGATGAATATTGTATTTGTAGGAATTGTGAGAATATAGTCGTGAATGGGTGCATCCAGAGATGTCAGTCCAACCTTAATATCGACATGGACCGACATCCGTTGAGTGATTACCACTCACTAGTGGGTAAGGTCTTAAACCAGACAGAATGCTGGGTGTGATCACAAGTACCTCAAGGTCAGAGTAAGTCAGGATTAGTACCATACCCTTTAGCAATAGATGAGGTACTCGAATTACGTTGTGCAAGACCGGTGGACAAAACCGGTGGACAATATCTCTAGGCCCCCTAGTTTGAAGCTCCACCAATATCATGTAGACAGGTCCTTATTGTGTTTTAATATTTACCGAAAACCAGGAAATTGGGAAGTGACGTGGAATAACCAGACAATGACCTTTTCACACAGAGCTGATAGGATACCCATAGACTCTGAACTTGTACGCCAAATAGCCAACAGTGGGAGGTATTTTCGGTATAGGTATACCCGTGGAAGCAAGACCATGTGGGTTGGAAAAGTATTGCCAGGGTATTGTGCCCATATCATCCAGCCCGATACTTGTACTGAGCAGATGGGAGAACTAGGGATTGGTTTCTTTACTTGAAAGTTTGCAATATGGTGATGTTACATTTTGTCCCCTATGTTCTCCCAGATGATGCCTATTTCATATGTGGGAGGAAAGCGTACAAGTGGCTGGCCCCGAGCTCAGAGGGATTGTGTTATATTGGGAGAGTACTACCAGAGGTCATGACCATAACCCATGATAAAATGAAAGACGTTCGCCGCAGTGCTCAGGCTCCTTATACTCATACTCACTATGAACACATCATCAAGAGACACCTCATAGATAGGGCACAGCACGCAGCCTCTGATTTGATCCACGAATCCACCGGGATTCAGTTCCTTCTCGCATTAGACATCACCCATACTGCCAGAGGAACTATAAATTATAGGTATATCCATGCGCTAGTGAACTTGATAGATAATATCCCTGAGATGTATGATGACACCTTCAGGTATACAGGAAGGGAGTTACAAGCCTACAAGAAGGAACTGATCCAGCACAGGATGGTCCTTAATTACGTCACAGCCGTGACAGGTGGGTACTGTGTTACTCTGGCAACTCAATATGGTGTGAAGTGATGTACGTATATTACAAACAGCACTGACGACCCCACGGAGATCATCAATCAGAAGATGGACGAGATCTTGCAGTTGAAGTGGGAGTTCAGGAGGAAGCACAACCTTACTTTAGCGACTGTGAGTAATGAACTGACCGGCTGGGTCTCATGGTTGAACCCACGCAAATGGTTCTCAGGTTTAGGAGAATGGGCTCAAAATGTCATTATGAGTGTGGGGAAGTTTCTCCTTTGTATCCTGGGAGTCATCATAATTATTGGTTTGATATTTAGGTGTGTTCAAATTCTAACGCGGCGCAAGCGCAGCACAAATTTGATGAGTCTAAGGAGCGAGGGCGCTGTTACAGCAGCAGATTTATGATCCATCCATAGAGACAGCATTATGATAAGGATTGCAAATGAATTTTATGGCCTGTTTCTTTCACCCATTTTTATTTGTCTCCCCCTCTGCCCAGATACATCCAACTGGAAAAGACATCAGCCCTACCCAAAATGTTTATGTGAATGTATTTTTATATATGTGTCTTATCTTCATCTCTGCAACCTCCAGCTAATGGCACACATAGTCGACAGGTGATATCCACATATACTAGCACTCACATATGTTCCCCCTCCATGTATCATCAACTAAATGTACACCCCATTTGTTGGAACAAGAAGCCGAAAAGAGCTCGGTAGTGTTTGTTGGCCCATTTACAGACCCTTAATACAGGATGAGAAGGATTTATTGTATACTTCGCAATACCTCGAAGCTTATTTAGAACATATACGGCACGATGATACATGCCCCTCAGACATGGATTCATACATACATGCTTTTTACTATCCCACTAGGTCATACATTTCCCAACTACAACTCTCCCCCGATCATCCAAGCTTCTGTATATATTGTATAGATATTTTTCTGTTTATTGATTAGTTAGTGGCAGTTATTGGTGACTGCCAAAGGGTGGACTGTCGAAGTCGAAAAGTATTGCAGTACACACATCACGTACAAACTACACACAGATGGCCTCCATGCGCGTACTTGTTCTGCCGTGCGTGTGCATATTCGCAATTTGCGTATGGTCGCTCCCGCGGTCCTGCGTATTAGCGCGTGGTATGAGTATTTACGGTAGTGTTTGTAGTCACATGGAAAAGCCATAAAAACACATTACATATTTAATCCAAATAGTGCACAATGTACACATAGTCTCCCTGCATCACACCAGCAAGTTACAATAGTTTAAATGGTATCAGAACAAAGGGATTCACCTTTTCAGGATAGGAGGGGACAGAACTAGGTTATAAGGTGGTGTTTGGTATCCAGCTGTAGGGTATTTTAAGGGCAATATTCCGGTGTTGGTTTGCAGAAGATCGCACACTCCTGCGAATAGTTATGCGCAGGAGCAGAATATAAATATTAACTGTGTTTACAATACATTTGGTATTCGTCGGGAACCCAGAGGAGACCACCTGCAAGTTCACCTGGAACAGACATCGTCCACCTATTCAAACCAACGTATGACCTCTCCTGTACTGCAAATGACCATCCCTGTGTCCAATGGACAAAGAGATTACAGTATCCATTGTGTTAGGTTTAGGAATATTATATAAAAGAGCCAGCTGCATGCCCGGCCAGTACACAGACTCTGAAGGTCATCTACCTTGATGACTGAGGACCAGACTGGGAAGCGCAGGCTAAACCAAACACGTATGTACCATTGATTGTAGCCATTATTCTATTGTATTGTATTGTTTATATTGTTACCCCCTGCAAGTAAAGAACCGTTGGTGGGTAAGACTCCAACCTAGTTTTGAATTACAATTGGTGTTGTGTCCCATTTCCTTGCTAAGGTTTAACGTGTATTTACAGCCACTCGGGCTGCTGCATTGTGCTAACAGCGTGTAGGCTTGTGTACGCAAACTGTGTAGTCACTACGCCCTTTCATCGTATGTACGCAGAGTGCGGACACTGCACGATCTTGTGTATGTAAGGTTTGTGAACAATATAAGGGTGAAAGGTTAATTACAGCGGCCGCAGCGGCTCAATATTAAAGTGTATCAAGTGTGTTTTAAGTATAAGCTTTTTAGTCCTGTAAGTAAACCGACATTTACACCTGCTTAATGGTGTCAAGAGTCTTTAAAAAGCCACTGTTGGGGCGTGGCCTGGCTATCCATGGAAGCAGACGTGCTTCATTTGTGCTCTCATCCCGACTCTGCTCCACGAACCTGAAACTCACTCCCTGGGTCCTCATTTCTATCCTCCTTCTACCTCCCTGCCCTCCTGACCCCCACCACTGCTGTTGGGTAGGGTCCGCGGAATCGGGCATCACTCCTGGAGCTCCTGCGGATTGTGGCCTACCCACCCTCCGGAAGCCGCGGCTCAATTTCAGCTACCTGGCGGTCCCCTGGTGGCGTCTGCTCAGGACTTTCTGGCCTCCACTCGCGGCACCGATTCCACTGCCGCTACCTCATCCACAGGCTCCCGCTGTAGGGCTTAGCAGGCTGCGGCTGTCTTTCCCGGCTCTGACTACGCTGCCCATATGAAGGGCTACGGACCCCCGCTGATGGCAGGGTGCGCCTGGCCCTGCTGCATCTGCCTGCCTGAGGTCCGGGGCTGTCAGCTGTGAATGCAGGGTTCCATGCGCTGCACTTTGGGAGATTCCTGCTGCTGTTTGTATGGACGTTGGCCTCTCCTACCTAAGCACTGCACCGCTACTGACCCCGCTGACATCTGCGAGGGTTCCCGCCGACTGAGGCCTCATACAGCCACCTGAGAGTGAGAGAACATGAGCACAGTGCTGCTGGAGACCTCCACTGCCGATTGCCGGCATCTAAAGGTGAGGAGCAGTTATTCAGTGGCCCCTGCCCTAAACCCCAGTTCCCCTTCTTTACTCCCCACGCTACTCACCAGGCTATTTCTTTTGGAATCACCAATACAGACTATATCTATATTTACTGTTTAGGATTGATAGCATGGCTACACTACATCTCCTACCTCTTTGCCCTGCTTAAAGGTTGCACCACCCTCAGTCCATCCACCCTGAACCGTCTCTGCGGTGTTTCAACCTACCCCTGAATTTATCTCTAGCCCTACCCCTCCATTGCCAACTACAGTTCGTGGATATATTACCAATATAGACCTGTAGCAGTCACTTTATACTTGCCACCCCAGCAAAGCTTTGGAGCCTTATTTAATCTACTATACTGCTATGACAGTGGCTGCAACATAAAGCAGTCTCTCCTGTGATCAGGTATACTCTCTCTACATAATCCCGAAAGATCCTCATGCTCCACTGATCACGCCTCAACCCTGCCCTCCAGTGGTCCTCTCTACGACCATCTTGCTAGTTCAATTTCACCAACTATTTCAGCGTTTTGTTTAACCCTTTCTATCTCAATCAATCTGCCGGGGTGTAACCATGTCTAAGTCCTCCGCGAATACCAGAAAATGTGCAGGAACGGACATTTCCCAACACTTCACTTAAAACGACAAAAATGACAAACCCTCTCCACTCTCAGGCCCTCCTTCGCCTAGCTTGTCCTCGTCGGACAAGGATGACCCGTCTTCCTCACCCACCCTATCGACCAAAGACGATATCCTGGCCTTGAAATCGCTCATTATGGACTTTAAAGAATCGCTGGAATCCAAGCTGGACAGAGCAGTCACCTCAATCAGATCAGACGTTTCATCTTTGTCCTCTAGAACCTCCAAACTGGAATCCAGACAGGACATTATACATAAGGAGCATGAAGAGACTGTCAGGGACATCGACCATCTTATCCAAGACATATCGGAGCTACGCGCCAAAAACGAGGATTTGGAAAATCGTGAAAGGAGAAATAATCTCTGAATCCGTATTATCACAGAGTCTATATCTCCAGAGGCCCTTGAGGCCTACTTGCACAAGCTATTCTCTACCCTCGTGCCGAACCTAGGCCCTCGGGAAATGCCCTTGGAAAGTGCTCATAGGGCCCTCCGACCCAGACCACGTGATCCCCCCAGAGATGTTATCATGCACTTCCTTAGCTTCAAGGACAAAGAGCTGGTTCTTCATCCAACCCAGGGTAAACCATACATATTATTTGAAAATTCCAAGTTGCAATTTTTCTAGGATCTGGTTCCCTCTACAATAATTAAAAGAAGAGAACTCAGGGACTTAAACTCTGACCTCTGCACACGCGGGTTCCGATATCTCTGAGGAGTTCCCTTCAAGCTACTGGTCGATTACAATGGTAAAACAATTGTCATCAAGGGCCTAAGAGAAGGTGGGGACTTCTTGTCGCATTTGGAGGACCCTAACCCCCCATCCGAGATTAATCCCGACCCCCGATCAGCCTAACCGCTCCCGATTCTGAGGTTATTTGTACTTTCTTCTCGCTGTCATGTTCTAGAAACCACACAGATTGTTTGAACTGTTCCAGTTTGCTGTTATGGTTATTGTTGAATGTCTACCATATATCGTTTGCCCTTTTTTTTTCTCTCATCAGAACGTTTTCCTTATTTTGCACATTATATTCCCTTGACTGAGACCGTTTTATTGGTATAACCTAGACATGTCGCTGCAATTAGTTTAGCCATATTTTTGAGCAAGTTGTGTAATATTTTTCATCCAGTTTTGGTCCTAGATGTCTCGCTGCAGATGTCTCGGTCATCTTGTTATCAAGGTACTTAATATTGCGCTGTTCTTTTATATGCTATATTTACTTATATATCCCAGGTTGCCTCAAAGAGGCCTTTGGTAACTTTCCTGTTACTCTTACTGTGACATTACTATTAATGCTGCCAATGATGGTCCCCTCCCACTAGATTTAAATCTTTCCAGTTGCTCTCGACACTACTGTCAAATGGAGGAATAATAAGACTGAGAGTGAGAATTTGATGGAGGGAGACAAGGCAATAGCAGATCACCTAAATAATTATTTTTGCTCAGTATTTACTACAGAAGAAGGGAAGGGGCCCCAGTTATGCTGCAAGGACATTCATAAAAATAAGGTAGATGAAAGTACATTTACAGAGTAGAAGGTCCTAACTGAACTTTCAAAACTAAAAGTGGATAAATCAATGGGGCCAGATGGGATACACCCAAGGATACTAAAAGAGCTAATTATTTAACCAGTCACTAAATACAGGTGCCATTCCAGAGGACTGGAAAAGAGCAAATGTAGTTCCATTGTACAAAAGTGGAAGCAAGGAAGAAGCAAGTAACTACAGACCAGTAAGCCTTACATCAGTAGTAGGGAAAGTAATGGAAAAACTACTAAAAGAAAGAGTTGTGGAATATCTTAAATCAAACAACTTACAGGATCCAAAACAGCATGGATTTACTGGTGGGAGATCATGCCAAACAAATCTTGTTGACTTTTTTGACTCTGTGATGAAAATAATAGATCAAGGGGGAGCTGTAGATGTAGCATAGATTGCACTCCATTTACTACAACTGTCTGTTACTACAACTTTAGTAAGGCATTTGACACTGTCCCACATTGCAGACTGCTAAATAAACTTGAAAGTGTGGGGGTGGATTATAGAATAGTTAAATGGATAAGAACCTGGTTGCAGGATAGGAAACAGACAGTTGTAGTAAATGGAGTGCAATCTATGGAGGGAAATGGTACCAGTGGAGTACCCCAGGGATCTGTACTCGGACCAGTTCTCTTTAATATCTTTGTTGGTGACATTGCAAATGGTACTGAAGGGAAAGTATGCCTTTTTGCAGATGATACAAAGATATGCAACAGGGTAGACACACCAGGAGGGGTAAAACAAATGATTGATGACCTAGCTAGGCTTGAAAAATGGTCAAGAACATGGCAACTACAGTTTAATGCTAAAAAATGCAAAATCATGCACTTGGGTCTCAAAAACCCAAAGGCTAAATATAGTATCAAGGGTACTATAATGGAAACTACTGAGGAGGAAAGGGATTTAGGAGTCACTATTTCAAGTGACTTAAAGGCAGGAAAGCAATGCAACAAAGCAATGAGAAAGGCAAGTCAGATGCTTGGTTGCATAGGGAGAGGAATCAGTAGCAGGAAAAGAGAAGTAATAATGCCACTGTATAGGTCATTGGTGCGGCCTCATCTGGAATACTGTGTCCAGTTCTGGAGACCATATCTCCAAAATGATATAAATACATTAGAGAGTGTACAAAGATGGGCAACTAAAATGGTGCATGGCCTACATCACAAAACTTACCCAGAAAGGCTAAAAGATCTTAACATGTATAGTATGGAGGAGAGAAGGGAAAGGGGAGACATGATAGAAACTTTCAAATATACCAAAGGTTTTAACAAAGTTCAGGAGGGAAACATTTTTCAAAGGAAGAGAAGTATTAGAACTCGAGGACATACACTGAAACTGGAGGGAGGCAGGTTCAGGGGAAATTTAAGGAAAAATTATTTCACAGAAAGGGTAGTGGATAAGAGGAATAGCCTCCCATCAGAGGTGGTAGAGGCTAAGACTGTAGAGCAATTTAAACATGCTTGGGATAGGCATATGAATATCCTTACAAAGAATTAAGGTTCAAAAAGGGTTGCGATTACCTAAAGGATAAAAAAAATGGGCAGACTAGATGGGCCAAGTGGTTCTTATCTGCCGTCAAATTCTATGTTTCTGTTTCTATGTTTCTTACTCCCACATTTACTATTTGTCTTTTCCACTCTGGGTCTTCTACTCCTAGGCCATTATCCATAAATTTGCATACATCACCACTGGAGGAACGCGTTCCCCCATTGCCTTCACCTACTCCTCAAATTCGCATCATTGATCTTTAGACTTTAGGTCCGTTCCCCCACCATTTTCCTTCCTTAAGAGGGAGTTCGGTCGACACCCGATACTTACCCACCTTGGATCAGTTGATCCTAATCTCTGTGCCTGTTCCTCTTCGCTGGTTGCAAGGAACCCCTGCACAGACTCCTCCCCTCCTAACACTTCTTCTCAGTTCCTGTCTCCCCTTTCCTTTTTTCTCTTTCTTTCTCTCCCCTCAGATGAGTCGGGGTCCTCTCCTCATTTCCTTTCAACTCCCCCTTTTTTTTCTCCTCCCTCTTTAAGCAACACTCACGATGCCCCTAGCACTGGTGTCTCTGAATGTCAAGGGTCTCAATACCCCTCAGAAATGTTCTTCCCTGTTTCATTCTCTCCAAACTCTTAAAGCGGGAATAGTGTTCATTTAGGAGAATCACTTTAAAGCCCAGACACATCCAACCCTGACCACCAAACGCTACCCAACAGTTTTCTATTCTTCCAGCCAATCGAAACATAATGGGGTTGCCATTTTGATAAATTCCAAAATCCCATTTACCCTACATTCGACCCATACGGACCTAGACGGGTGCTATGTCATCCTAACAGGCACACTTGGGCATTTGGAATGCACGATTGCCACTGTTTACACACCCAATTCTGGACACTCTTCTATCCTTAACTCCTTTTTTTCTGAATTGACTAAAGTCAGAAAAGGCTATTTGATATTGGGGGGAGACTTTAACACCGTCCCAGATACCAGCCTTGATAAATCTACCTGTTCATCCCGCCTACAGCGTGACTCCTCCTCCCGCTCCTTAAACAAACATATCCGGGAATCCGACCTTTTCGACGTCTGGCGGGCCCTCAACCCCACAGCTAAGGACTACACTTTTTTCTCAAATCCACACCAGTCGTACTCTTGAATTGACCTTCTTTTCTGCGGCACTCTGGTTTCCAAACACATTTCAGATTCGTCCATTATCGCTAACCCATGGTCGGTCCATTCCATCATTACCGCCACTTTTGACTTCCTTGACACTCCGACAACCCGACCCAACTGGCGATTAAACGAAACACTCTGGATGATCCCTAAGTTCCAAGAAAAATTAAACTAGCTATTGCTGACTACTTCTCTTTAAATATCACTGACTCCTCTTGTACTCCATTAATCTGGGAAGCACACAAAGCTGTTATTAGAGGACACATTATCAGCTACGCCTCACATAGAAACAGGGAACATAAACAAAAATTATCATCCCTTATGGACGAAGTCCACAATCTGGAAACCCAACATAAACAACGACCCTCGCACTCTCTCTATACACAACTCACGACCGCCAGGGCGGCCTTCAATGCTTTATTAGCCAAAAAAACTGAGTACTCTCTCCGTTGGTTAAAACAAAATTCTACGAAAAGAGTAACAAAGCTGACACACTATTAGCCAATAGACTGAAAGCTCGGAAAGCGCACACTGCCATACCAGCTATAAAAGATGAAAACGGCTTCCTCCAATATAATCCCACCACCATTAATGCTCTTTTTAAGACTTATTACGAACGGCTTTACAATCTACCTGAAGTCCCGCCTCCTTTAAACCCGACCAACCCTACGATCTATGATTATCTCACATCCTCTGATCTACCTCGTATAGACTCAGACACCTCTTCGGCCCTCAATAGACCTATCACCAGTGAAGAAATCGACCTCGCCATCAAATGTCAGAAACTGTCCAAAGCACCAGGCGCGGACGGCTTCCCAACGTCTTATTATAAAACTTTTCAATCCTCACTACTTCCCCACCTCACAACAGTATTTAATCATATACTATATGGCTCTCTCTTTTACTCCCAAACCACTAAAGCTATTATTACTGTGCTTCCAAAACCTGACGAAGATCTCCAACTACTCTCTAACTATCGGCCTATATCACTTCTGAACTCAGACCTGAAGATCTTCGCTAAAATACTGGCTAATAGACTTAATCCTATCCTTCCCTCACTAATACACCCTAATCAGGTGGGCTTTGTCCCGTCCAGACAAGCGCTTGACAACACCAGACGCATTGTTGACATCATTCATCACATTAATC
Organism: Pseudophryne corroboree; assembly: GCF_028390025.1. Lineage (NCBI taxonomy): Eukaryota > Metazoa > Chordata > Amphibia > Anura > Myobatrachidae > Pseudophryne > Pseudophryne corroboree. The sequence continues at coordinate 381,750,361 of NC_086450.1, read as the reverse complement.
TTAATAAAATCCCATCTCTGGCGCTTGCTCTGGACGCGGAGAAGGCCTTCGACAGGGTCTCCTGGCCTTTCATGACTCTGCAGCGCTTTGGCTTTCAAGGTAAATTTATTCAGGCCAATTTATTCAGGCTATACAGGCCTTATATCATAACCCATCAGCATCGGTACACTCTAACGGCTTATTGTCAGACCCCTTCCCTATTTCGGAACCCGACAAGTATGCCTGCTATCTCCCCTCATTTTCACACTTGTAATCGAACCCCTTGCGAGTCACATCCGGGCCAACCCTGATATTTCTGGGGTCTCTATCAACCACACCCCATACACCATTTCCCTATTCGCTGACGACATTCTCCTTACTCTGACGAGCCCGACTATTTCCCTTCCGAATCTCTTCCGAGAATTATCCATATACGGCAATCTCTCGGGATATAAAATGAATCAGACAAAATCCGAAGCCCTCTCCTTATACATCCGCAAACACGCTAAGTCTCAACTACAAACAAATTTTGAATTCTCCTGGCGTAGACGTTCGCTCAAATATTTAGGGGTCTACATTACTAAATCCTACAGCTCTCTCTATCGAGCTAACTTTCCTCCAATCATTAACTCTATGCTCAAAGATGTCCACCAATGGGAATCATACTTTCTCTCATGGGTAGGGCACATCAATGCAATAAAAATGAATGCACCCCCCAAACTCCTATACTTATTCCAGACGCTCCCAATTCCGATCCCTCCGCAAACTCTTAGTACCCTCCAATCTTCACTATTTAAAAAAAAAATTTGGAACCGCAAAAAACCTAGAATCCGACCTGATATCTTAGCCAAGCACTCTCAGAATGGCGGCCTGGGCCTCCCCATCCTCCAGCGTTACTTTGATGCAACTAGGTTGAGTCAACTGGTCGCCTGGCATGCACCGAGGCACACTAAAAGGTGGGTTGACTGAGAAAGTGGTCTAATAGGCATCCCAACGATTTCATACCTACCTTGGCTTTCCCGAAAACATTACCCTCAATTTCCTTACCCTTCACCCACAATAGCACTGACGCTCAGAAACTGGGAAATTCTGAACAAAAAACTGAAATTATCTACCTACCCCTCTACTCTAACTCCCATCTGGAACAACTCAGCATTCCCCCCGGGGCTTTCTCAAAGAATGGCCCGCCCTTGGATTTCTGCAGGTGTCACTAGAATTCATCATTTAACAGGGACCCATGCCATCAAATAGTTTTCTGACTTGCAAGATACATACAGTTTACCCAACTCTTTGCACTACCAATATCTACAAATACGTCACTTTATCTCCTCTCTACACTTGTCATTCCCACTACCAGTTCCCTCCCCTCTCGAGAGGCTTTGCATTTATAGTCCCACTGACAGAGGCACTATCTCTCTCTTATATAATCCATTCTGAACCCCGAACCTCCCCCCCTTGAATCGCACGAACTGGCTTGGGAAACAGACCTAGGGCAACATCTTGAGGACGAGGCATGGGACATAATTCGCACCACAATCTCGCGATGTTCCATCAGTGTGGCTATCCACGAGAATTCATACAAAATATACACAAGATGGTATTTAATCCCGGACCGATTGCATACAATATATCCCGACGCCTCAAACCTCTGCTGGAGGAACTGTGGACAAGTGGGCACGTTCTACCATATCTGGTGGGCTTGCCCAATAATTGCTCGATACTGGGCGATGGTCTGCACGCTCCTCACTCAAATAATTGATTTGACAGTGCCTCTCTCACCTGCTAACCTTCTCCTTTGTGTCCCACCCGATCACATTTCTAGAGACTCAAATAAACTGATTCTTCATATCTCTTGCGCAGCCAAATACCAAGTAGCACGTAATTGGAAAGCCCCAGAAGCACCCAGCCGCCAAGCTCTAATGAACAGGATTTGGTTTATCGCAAACATGGAATACATCACTAGTCTTCAACATAGCACGGTACAAAAATTCCACTCTATTTGGCTCCCCTGGTACAGACATCATAATTTCCCCCTCCCAGGTCTACACTAAATACAAGACCCGACTAGTGATGAGCGGGTTCGGTTCCTCGGAATCCGAACCCGCCCGAACTTCACCATTTTTTTACAGGGGTCCGAGCGACTCGGATCCTCCCGCCTTGCTCGGTTAACCCGAGCGCGCCCGAACGTCATCATCCTGCTGTCGGATTCTCGCGAGACTCGGATTCTATATAAGGAGCAGCGCGTCGCCGCCATTTTCACACGTGCATTGAGATTGATAGGGAGAGGACGTGGCTGGCGTCCTCTCCGTAATAGAAAAGACTAAGAGTGACATTGTTATAATTGTGGGGAGGATTGGGGACGGGGAGCAGCTGTTAGGGAGTACAGTGCAGGGTTTTGATTATACCACCAGTGAGTTTAATCCTTTGTTTCTCTGCCTGAAATAAACGCTCCGACCACCATATCTGTGCTCACTCAGTGTGCTGCACTGCTGCATGATATATCTGTGCTGAGTGCACTGCTCACACTGCCTAATTGTGGGGACTGGGGAGCAGTTATAGCAGGAGTACAGTGCACAGTTTTGCTGACAGTGACCACCAGTCCAGTATACGTTTGTCTGCCTGAAAAACACTCCTGTGTTTTTTTTTTCTTCTTCATACTAGTTTGTTTAGCAGTCTGCTGACAGTGTCCACCAGGTCCGTTATACAGTATATTATATAAGCAGCAGTACGGTAGGCCACGGCTGTACCTACCTCTGTGTCGTCAGTGCACTCGTCGTCCATAAGTAATATAATACTATACTATCCATCCATCTACATTGTATACCTGTGGTGTTTTTTTTTTCTTTCTTCATACTAGTTTAGCAGTCTGCTGACAGTGTCCACCAGGTCCGTTATACAGTATATTATATATATATATAAGCAGCAATACGGTAGGCCACGGCTGTACCTACCTCTGTGTCGTCACTCGTCGTCCATAAGTATAAGTAATACTATACTATCCATCCATCTACATTGTATACCTGTGGTGTTTTTTCTTTCTTCATACTAGTTTAGCAGTCTGCTGACAGTGTCCACCAGGTCCGTTATACAGTATATTATATATATATAAGCAGCAGTACGGTAGGCAGGGCTGTACCTACCTCTGTGTCGTCACTCGTCGTCCATAAGTATAAGTAATAATAGTATACTATCCATCCATCTACATTGTATACCTGTGGTGTTTTTTTTTTCTTTCTTCATACTAGTTTAGCAGTCTGCTGACAGTGTCCACCAGGTCCGTTATACAGTACATTATATATATATAAGCAGCAGTACGGTAGGCCACGGCTGTACCTACCTCTGTGTCGTCAGTGCACTCGTCGTCCATAAGTAATATAATACTATACTATCCATCCATCTACATTGTATACCTGTGGTGTTTTTTCTTTCTTCATACTAGTTTAGCAGTCTGCTGACAGTGTCCACCAGGTCCGTTATACAGTATATTATATATATATAAGCAGCAGTACGGTAGGCCACGGCTGTACCTACCTCTGTGTCGTCACTTGTCGTCCATAAGTATAAGTAATACTATACTATCCATCCATCTACATTGTATACCTGTGGTGTTTTTTCTTTCTTCATACTAGTTTAGCAGTCTGCTGACAGTGTCCACCAGGTCCGTTATACAGTATATTATATAAGCAGCAGTACGGTAGGCCACGGCTGTACCTACCTCTGTGTCGTCACTCGTCGTCCATAAGTATAAGTAATAATAGTATACTATCCACCCATCTACATTGTATACCTGTGGTGTTTTTTTTTCTTTCCTCATACTAGTTTAGCAGTCTGCTGACAGTGTCCACCGGGTCCGTTATACAGTATATTATATATATATAAGCAGCAGTACGGTAGGCTACGGCTGTACCTACCTTTGTGTCGTCACTTGTCGTCCATAAGTATAAGTAATAATAGTATACTATCCACCCATCTACATTGTATACCTGTGGTGTTTTTTTTTTCTTTCTTCATACTAGTTTAGCAGTCTGCTGACAGTGTCCACCAGGTCCGTTATACAGTATATTATATATATATAAGCAGCAGTACGGTAGGCCATGGCTGTACCTACCTCTGTGTTGTCAGTGCACTCGTCGTCCATAAGTAATATAATACTATACTATCCATCCATCTACATTGTATACCTGTGGTGTTTTTTCTTTCTTCATACTAGTTTAGCAGTCTGCTGACAGTGTCCACCAGGTCCGTTATACAGTATATTATATATATATAAGCAGCAGTACGGTAGGCCACGGCTGTACCTACCTCTGTGTCGTCACTCGTCGTCCATAAGTATAAGTAATAATAGTATACTATCCACCCATCTACATTGTACACCTGTGGTGTTTTTTTTTTCTTTCTTCATACTAGTTTAGCAGTCTGCTGACAGTGTCCACCAGGTCCGTTATACAGTATATTATATAAGCAGCAGTACGGTAGGCCACGGCTGTACCTACCTCTGTGTCGTCACTCGTCGTCCATAAGTATAAGTAATAATAGTATACTATCCACCCATCTACATTGTATACCTGTGGTGTTTTTTTTTTCTTTCTTCATACTAGTTTAGCAGTCTGCTGACAGTGTCCACCAGGTCCGTTATACAGTATATTATATATATAAGCAGCAGTATGGTAGGCCATGGCTGTACCTACCTCTGTGTCGTCACTCGTCGTCCATAAGTATAAGTAATAATAGTATACTATCCACCCATCTACATTGTATACCTGTGGTGGCTTTTAGTTGTGCGCAAAATATGGAGAACAAAAATGTGGAGGTTAAAAAAATAAGGAAAGATCAAGATCCACTTCCACCTCGTGCTGAAGCTGCTGCCACTAGTCATGACCGAGACGATGAAATGCCATCAACGTCGTCTGCCAAGGCCGATGCCCTATGTCATAGTACAGAGCATGTAAAATCCAAAACACAAAAGATCAGTAAAAAAATGACCCAAAAATCTAAATTAAAAGCGTCTGAGGAGAAGCGTAAACTTGCCAATATGCCATTTACGACACGGAGTGGCAAGGAACGGCTGAGGTCCTGGCCTATGTTCATGGCTAGTGGTTCAGCTTCACATGAGGATGGAAGCACTCATCCTCTCGCTAGAAAAAAGAAAAGACTTGCGGCAAAAGCACAGCAAAGAACTGTGCGTTCTTCGAAATCCCAAATCCCAAAGGAGAGTCCAATTGTGTCGGTTGCGATGCCTGACCTTCCCAACACTGGACGGGAAGAGCTTGCGCCTTCCACCATTTGCACGCCCCCTACAAGTGTTGAAAGGAGCACCCGCAGTCCAGTTCCTGATCGTGAAATTGAAGATGTCAGTGTTGAAGTACACCAGGATGAGGATATGGGTGTTGCTTGGGCTGGGGAGGAAATTGACAAGGAGGATTCTGATGGTGAGGTGGTTTGTTTAAGTCAGGCACCCGGGGAGACACCTGTTGTCCATGGGAGGAATATGGCCATTGACATGCCTGGTGAAAATACAAAAAAAATCAGCTCTTCAGTGTGGAAGTATTTCAACAGAAATGCGGACAACAGGTGTCAAGCCGTGTGTTGCCTTTGTCAAGCTGTAATAAGTAGGGGTAAGGACGTTAACCACCTCGGAACATCCTCCCTTATACGTCACCGGCAGCGCATTCATCATAAGTCAGTGACAAGTTCAAAAACTTTGGGCGACAGCGGAAGCAGTCCACTGACCAGTAAATCCCTTCCTCTTGTAACCAAGCTCGCGCAAACCACACCACCAACTCCCTCAGTGTCAATTTCCTCCTTACCCAGGAAAGCCAATAGTCCTGCAGGCCATGTCACTGGCAAGTCTGACGAGTCCTCTCCTGCCTGGGATTCCTCCGATGCATCCTTGAGTGTAACGCCTACTGCTGCTGTCGCTGCTGTTGTTGCTGCTGGGAGTCGATCGTCATCCCAGAGGGGAAGTCGGAAGACCACTTGTACTACTTCCAGTAAGCTATTGACTGTCCAACAGTCCTTTGCGAGGAAGATGAAATATCACAGCAGTCATCCTGTTGCAAAGCGGATAACTGAGGCCTTGACAACTATGTTGGTGTTAGACGTGCGTCCGGTATCCGCCGTTAGTTCACAGGGAACTAGATAATTTCTTGAGGTAGTGTGCCCCCGTTACCAAATACCATCTAGGTTCCATTTCTCTAGGCAGGCGATACCGAGAATGTACACGGACGTCAGAAAAAGACTCACCAGTGTCCTAAAAAATGCAGTTGTACCCAATGTCCACTTAACCACGGACATGTGGACAAGTGGAGCAGGGCAGACTCAGGACTACATGACTGTGACAGCCCACTGGGTAGATGTATTGCCTCCCGCTGCAAGAACAGCAGCGGCGGCACCAGTAGCAGCATCTCGCAAACGCCAACTCGTTCCTAGGCAGGCTACGCTCTGTATCACCGCTTTCCAGAATACGCACACAGCTGACAACCTCTTACGGCCACTGAGGAAGATCATCGCAGAATGGCTTACCCCAATTGGACTCTCCTGGGGATTTGTGGCATCGGACAACGCCAGAAATATTGTGCGTGCATTACATCTGGGCAAATTCCAGCACGTCCCATGTTTTGCACATACCTTGAATTTGGTGGTGCAGAATTATTTAAAAAACGACAGGGGCGTGCAAGAGATGCTGTCGGTGGCCAGAAGAATTGCGGGCCACTTTCGGCGTACAGGCACCGTGTACAGAAGACTGGAGCACCACCAAAAAAACCTGAACCTGCCCTGCCATCATCTGAAGCAAGAGGTGGTAACGAGGTGGAATTCAACCCTCTATATGCTTCAGAGGATGGAGGAGCAGCAAAAGGCCATTCAAGCCTATACATCTGCCCACGATATAGGCAAAGGAGGTGGAATGCACCTGTCTCAAGCGCAGTGGAGAATGATTTCAACGTTGTGCAAGGTTCTGCTGCCCTTTGAACTTGCCATACGTGAAGTCAGTTCAGACACTGCCAGCCTGAGTCAGGTCATTCCCCTCATCAGGCTTTTGCAGAAGAAGCTGGAGGCATTGAAGGAGGAGCTAAAACAGAGCGATTCCGCTAGGCATGTGGGACTTGTGGATGGAGCCCTTCATTCGCTTAACCAGGATGTGGTCAATCTGTTGAAATCAGAGCACTACATTTTGGCCACCGTGCTCGATCCTAGATTTAAAACCTACGTTGGATCTCTCTTTCCGGCAGACACAAGTCTGCAGGAGTTCAAAGAACTGTTGGTGAGAAAATTGTCAAGTCAAGCGGAACGCGACCTGTCAACATCTCCTCCTTCACATTCTCCCGCAACTGGGGGTGCGAGGAAAAGGCTACGAATTCCGAGCCCACCCGCTGGCGGTGATGCAGGGCAGTCTGGAGCGACTGCTGATGCTGACATCTGGTCCGGACTGAAGGACCTGCCAACGATTACTGACATGTCGTCTACTGTCACTGCATATGATTCTCTCACCATTGAAAGAATGGTGGAGGATTATATGAGTGACCGCATCCAAGTAGGCACGTCAGACAGTCCGTACGTATACTGGCAGGAAAAAGAGGCAATTTGGAGGCCCTTGCACAAACTGGCTTTATTCTACCTAAGTTGCCCTCCCTCCAGTGTGTACTCCGAAAGAGTGTTTAGTGCCGCCGCTCACCTTGTCAGCAATCGGCGTACGAGGTTACTTCCAGAAAATGTGGAGAAGATGATGTTCATTAAAATGAATTATAATCAATTCCTCCATGGAGACATTCACCAGCAGCAATTGCCTCCAGAAAGTACACGGGGATCTGAGATGGTGGATTCCAGTGGGGACGAATTAATAATCTGTGAGGAGGGGGATGTACACAGTGAAAGGGGTGAGGAATCGGAGGATGATGATGAGGAGGACATCTTGCCTCCGTAGAGCCAGTTTGTGCAAGGAGAGATTGATTGCTTCTTTTTTGGTGGGGGCCCAAACCAACCAGTCATTTCAGTCACAGTCGTGTTGCAGACCCTGTCACTGAAATGATGGGTTCGTTAAAGTGTGCATGTCCTGTTTATACAACATAAGGGTGGGTGGGAGGGCCCAAGGACAATTCCATCTTGCACCTCTTTTTTCTTTCATTTTTATTTGCGTCATGTGCTGTTTGGGGACAATTTTTTTGAAGTGCCATCCTGTCTGACACTGCAGTGCCACTCCTAGATGGGCCAGGTGTTTGTGTCGGCCACTAGGGTCGCTTAGCTTACTCACACAGCTACCTCATTGCGCCTCTTTTTTTCTTTGCGTCATGTGCTGTTTGGGGAGTATTTTTTGGAAGGGCCATCCTGCCTGACACTGCAGTGCCACTCCTAGATGGGCCAGGTGTTTGTGTCGGCCACTAGGGTCGCTTAGCTTACTCACACAGCTACCTCATTGCGCCTCTTTTTTTCTTTGCGTCATGTGCTGTTTGGGGAGGGGAGTATTTTTTGGAAGGGCCATCCTGCGTGACACTGCAGTGCCACTCCTAGATGGGCCAGGTGTTTGTGTCGGCCACTAGGGTCGCTTAGCTTACTCACACAGCTACCTCATTGCGCCTCTTTTTTTCTTTGCGTCATGTGCTGTTTGGGGAGTATTTTTTGGAAGGGCCATCCTGCGTGACACTGCAGTGCCACTCCTAGATGGGCCAGGTGTTTGTGTCGGCCACTAGGGTCGCTTAGCTTACTCACACAGCTACCTCATTGCGCCTCTTTTTTTCTTTGCGTCATGTGCTGTTTGGGGAGTATTTTTTGGAAGGGCCATCCTGCCTGACACTGCAGTGCCACTCCTAGATGGGCCAGGTGTTTGTGTCGGCCACTAGGGTCGCTTAGCTTACTCACACAGCTACCTCATTGCGCCTCTTTTTTTCTTTGCGTCATGTGCTGTTTGGGGAGTGGAGTATTTTTTGGAAGGGCCATCCTGCGTGACACTGCAGTGCCACTCCTAGATGGGCCAGGTGTTTGTGTCGGCCATTTGGGTCGCTTAGCTTAGCCATCCAGCGACCTCGGTGCAAATTTTAGGACTAAAAATAATATTGTGAGGTGTTCAGAATAGACTGAAAATGAGTGTAAATTATGGTTATTGAGGTTAATAATACTATGGGATCAAAATGACCCCCAAATTCAATGATTTAAGCAGTTTTTTAGGGTTTTTTGAAAAAAACACCCGAATCCAAAACACACCCGAATCCGACAAAAAAAATTCGGTGAGGTTTTGCCAAAACGCGTTCGAACCCAAAACACGGCGGCGGAACCGAACCCAAAACCAAAACACAAAACCCGAAAAATGTCCGGTGCACATCACTAGACCCGACAAACAAATACTATTAAACCCCCCCCCACCACCACCACCACCACCCTTAACCTCCCTTTTTTTTTTCTCCTCTCTTCTCTCCTCTCCTCTCTTCTCCTCAGGCCCTCGACTCGGCAGGGGATTCTTTTCTCTTTCTTTTCCCCCTCTTTATTCTTCCAATCTCTCTTCTTTTTCTCTCCTCTCCCACCTAATATGCCCAACAATCTTGCTAAATATTATTTGATACTTTTACAACGCTGTAATCAACAGGCTCATGCATTTTTTGATGTTCTATTTTATTGTTCATCACAAATTTCCTTACTATTATGTTTCTAGTCTCTAGGATCGATGATATAATACTACATACTCTCCCCTTTTATTATTTTCATGGAGAATATGTATTTATCCGTTTTACTGCTGGTTTTTCTGTAACATGTTCATTAACTGTACATCTCCCATACTGTTTCATGCTGCAACGTATGCTTCTCTTTCTAAATAAAATGTAATGATAAAAAAAAAAAAAAAAGCCACTAAGGGGGAGAAGTAACAAGGTTTCTAAAGAGTACAAGTGGGGATGTTGTCCATAGCAACCAGACTCGGGACCCTATTCAGCTTCAGTTGCAGTTTTGCTAAATTAGCAGATGCAATCCATACTGAATAAAGCCCTCCTACCTAACATTTTATAGGCTGTACAAGATAAATGATTGGTAGCATCTGATTGGTTGCTATGGGCAACACCTACTTTAGTTTTCTATTGAAGGTTTGATAAATCTCCCCGTAAAACTCAAAACCGACATTTTCAGCAATGAATCAGTTAAAATATTGTTCAATGTTATCCTCCTGTATTACACTGACGTACAATTTACAGTTATATTAAAGAGTACAGTATTTCCTTACCTCACCAGGGTAAATGTACTAAGCCTTGGAGAGTGATAAAGTGGAGAGAGATAAAAGCAACAGCCAATTAGCTCATAACTGCCATGTTACAGGCGGTCTTTTAAAAATGGCAGGAGCTGATTGGCTGGTGCTTTATCTCTGGCCAATTTACCACTCTCCTAGGCTTAGTACTGTGTACATCTGCCCCCAGTTGTGTATCATGTGCTCAATGCATGGTGTAATTTGTGCTCCCAAGATGGCTTCTTCACGTTCTGTAATTATAGTCTTTGTAAAGTGTATACTATGTATGGGTATCTAATATTTGCTTGTTGCCCCAATTAGCATCAGCACTGTATACTAAGGGGGATCATGACATAAACAAATTACATATAGTTGCTCATTTTGAATTGGATGGCGCTATAAAATGTACAACCATGCGCCCGACTGCGCAAGGACTGAGGTGCCTACTGTCAGCATCCATAGATGTGAAAATACCATTTGGCGAGCCTTTAGACGCACCATTGGTCACACCTTCCTGTGGTAGGTGCAGTTTACCTGTCTGGGTATAGCTTCTAATGTGAGCGGTTCAGAGTCTTTGTACGAAACTGTTTTCAGCTGCATCAGCGCAACACGCCTCTGACACTCCAATAAAATGCAACATCACCGCACAACTTTTCAACATCCCCTGTTACCGCCCAGTCACTGTCCTGGAATGCCCCTTACAATTCAGCTACTGTGCGTCCAACTCTGTACCCACAAAAACAAGACACGTGCAGAAGAAAAAAAACAGAAGTTAAGGATGGTTCTGCCTAAAAGATCTTACAATCTATTTTAAGAGAGGAGGGGGCCAGTGTGCAGACTCTGTGTGAGACCCCTCCTCTCTGCGATGCCATAGTCTCTGCCTATGCGCAGGTCTCCAGAAACTTGGCGCCCATCATGGTCTCGAAGACTACTCTCTAGAGCGCATGCGCGAGTCTCTGTAAATATGACACCCACCATGTTCCCAGAGACAAATCTGCAGTGCACATTCGTGAATCACCAGAAAAATGCGCACTGACGTGGCACTCAAGAGAGGTAAGTGGTTAAACATGGGTTCAGTGTGGTCAGTATGGGCCCCACTGGACCCAGGTGCCCATGTGCACTTACACACTGCACCCAGGTAGGTGTGTGGTTATTGCAAGACAAAGCATTATCAGCCAATAATTCCCACCTGGGAACTGGAAACAGGTCCTTCCCAGGGGGGAGCCGGCATTGGACCCTAACAGCAGGCTTCGGCGGGCTTCCCGACCCGGTAATATGCCGGATCGGGTTGCCATAGCGGTGGGGGAGGGGGGGAGGCGGTGCTGGGAGATGATCTCATCTCCGCACCGCCTCACCCTATGTAGTGAACGGGTCCCAGGTCACATCGACCCGGCAACCCGTCCACACTGCCACTGACCCGGTATTCAACCCGGGAATAACCCTTTTTATAACCCGGGTTAAATTACACATCGCACAGTGACCTGTGTCGACCCGACAATATACCAGGTCGATACCGGGTTACTTGTGCGATGTAAAAGGAGTATAATAAAATAGCAATCCTTGGTGAATGATATGTCTGTGCAGCAGATGGTACCATACATATCAGTTGGAATGAGGAGAGACAGCAGAAAACAGAGACATAAAACAGGAACTGGTCACTGTAGAACAGGCATCTGATGTCAGCCACCGCTGCCCATCACCATTTATCATACTGAACCTCCTTCCTCTGCTGGAGAAAGCTTGTACATTTGTGCTGCACTGGTACCCTTGTGGTTGGTTATCTGCCAGGTTTCAGTAGATGAGTATAATCTGATGTCTTTGCTGGAAGCAGAACCAGATTTATGTTCCTTGTGTTCAATGGCCACTGCTGCCACCAAGGAGACAGTGGAACTGTAATAACAACAGCAATGACAGGTAGACTCGCTGGGTCCAGCAGCTACTCTGAGATGACAGCTAGTAGATCTTCTGTAAAACCCCATCCTTGGCGTGATGACACTCCTCAGTATCCCCTTGTGATGTGGTTTGAAACGCACAAAAGTTGAACTGTTTTACATTTGTGAGATGATTATGTTGGAAGTACGAGACACAGCTAATGTAAAGTCATCACTAACTGCCACCTGCATGCCAGAATATATATTCCATTATTGTAGTTGAACTTTTTAGCAGTAATCTCACAAATGTGGCGTTACACTGCAGACATATTATTACAAGGCTTTATTACTAGAAAAATAGAAAATAGAAAAATAACACTTACATTTTGTTTCATAGTTAAACACACAAGTTGCGTGGGTGTGTGAAGGGTTAAAGGGTCTGTGTTCTCTACTCACTGTTACAGAGACAAAGACGTCTCAAGGTCCCCATAACCTTATGAAGCTACTCCCACTGAAACTATGTACTGACTGCTCTTTAGTTTCAGCACGTACCCCTGTCCGTGTACGGAAGTCCTTATAAGGACATAGAGCTCGTGGTGCCCTCGTGCATTCCATGTTTCCGCTGTATGATATCCTGCATGTAGTGTCGTAAGTTAACTTCCTTAACCTATTATGTTCTTGCACGTATTGTATACACCCATGTATCCTGTCCTTTTTAACAAGCTGTTCTGCCCCTAATAAAGCAGAGTGATTCTTAACTATCAACTGTGTGTTTTCTGTATGGTGTTAAGTTTTGCTCTCACGGGTACCTAAGAGGTCATCACATCGAGGTGGTTCAGAGATATAATCCTTACAATCTGGGAGCTCGATGCCGGGATCCAGCTGATCGTCCCCTGATCGGTAGGATAGAGAATTTTGTTGTCTGTCTTGTCCGCTAAGGGATTGCGACCATCTACTGGATCTGAACTCACTCCGTGTTCCGGGAACACGTGACAAGGTAATATTTAAGTCCGGGACTTAATGTTACGTAGTTTTATGTAAAGGATTTTTTTTAAGGCGCCATAAACAGGTATCAGGGATACCATAGAAGGACCAGGGGTCCACGATTTTTTTAAGGCGCCATAAACAGGTATCAGGGATACCATAGAAGGACCAGGGGTCCACGTAACAACGCCTCCTCGATTTGATCACCTAAATATTTGTATGTCTGTCTTATAAGTACTCATATTGTAATTTTTCTATTAAGGACACTCAGTGAACGGGTGGTAAGTGCACGGACGCTGAGTGTCAGAGGACATTGTTGTTTACAGTGATTTTAAGTACATTTAGAAGTTGATTTGTGACAAATATTATTGTGTACAGTTATAGGGACATTAATTGTACGGGTGGTAAGTGTACGTACATTTGGTGTCACATATTGTTGTACTGTTGTTGTTTTCTGTTCCCGGTAGTTTGTGTAGGGAATATGCACTCCCACATGTTACCAATGATCTATGATCAGATCAGCTGAATGCATACATAGACTATTGTTCCCCTTCCCTGTTATTTGTGAATTCTTTTAGAAATATATTGCGCGGGTGGTAAGTGTACGCGCATTATATGACAGTGTGTTCGGAACAGTCTATGTTTTTATGATAGGATTGTTGTTGCTTCACCTTAAAATACGTTAGTTACTTGTTGGTAATATGGGATCAGACCAGAGTAAAGAGACTGAATACCCCCCTCCCCTCCCGGGAGAGACCTGCAAGGAATATGTTGCTCGTCTCTCCCAGTAGCAGTAGCTTGCAAACAGAAACCTAGTGAGAATGTGACTGAATTCTGGAAGAGATTTAAAAAGTGTTGGTCAGAGGAGGCAGGTCTCACCCTAGTTAATACCGACAACTTACTCATTTCTACATTTATAAACAACTTGTTGCCATCCGTGACATTAACTGTAAAGCAAAGTGTTTCTAGTTGGACCTCAGACAACATTGAGGAATTCAGTAAACATTTATATGAGAAGGAAGCAGCAGGCTGTTTTGACATTAAAAAGACTACTCAAAACGTACCGACCCACAGTTTCCAGAACCCCCGAAGGCAACAAAGGAACCCTCATCCCCAGCGGGACAGCCCACAGAATAGGGGTCCACCTGCCCCCACCCCAAACAGACGGCATACATCCTGCTTTAATTGCGGCAAGGATGGACATTGGGCTAGGGACTGTCCTTACCCCCTTAGCAAACCTAAACAACCACTGCTGCCTGAACCTGCCCACACTAACAATACTCCCAGAGACGCCCCAAGGTTCCAAATTGACTGGCAGGGACAGCCCCGCTGACGGGGCCCGGAGGAGGGTGTCCCGACTTTCATGCAGCTCACTGATCACTGGAAGGAACCCCCAATGGTCAATCTAGGCATAAATGGAACAAGTGTCCCATTCCTGATTGACAGTGGAGCCACCACCAGTGTCCTGTGTAGGGACCAGTACCATGGACCCTTAAGAAAGTCCGCTCCTTCAATGGGAATCAATGGGATACCCACAAAAGCTTACTCCACTGTACCTATCCCTATTGACACACCACGGGGACATTACATAGGTACTCACTCATTCACTGTCATACCTGACTGCCCAGTTAACTTGTTGGGAAGAGACCTCCTTACTAAACTACAGATAACCATCACCCCTACTGGTGGGGGTATGGACATAATCTCACCACACTTCCCCGTGATTACTGAAACCTCTGAACTAGACACTATAGACCCCCACGTATGGGCAGAAGGGCCCCTCGACACAGGCCTGATATCTTGTACCCCATACAAGGCCACACTGAAACCTGATGTACACCCCGTTTACCAGAAACAATATCCATTGTCTAAAGAAAAAATGGATGGTCTAAAGCCCATGGTAGAGCAATTCCTACAGCAAGGCATACTCAGACCTGTAGTCTCTCCCTACTGTACACCTGTCAACCCTGTTGTCAAATCAGATGGCTCAACTAGATTTGTACAGGACTTAAGGGCAATTAACCAGCTAATTGTCCCCATTGCTCCCATAGTCCCAGACACTAACTCCCTCCTCTCAGCCATCCCTGCGAACACTGTGCATTTTACCGTCATTGACTTGAAAAATGCCTTTTTTAGCATACCTGTTGACCCACAGACACAATTACTGTTTGCATTTTCTTTTGGGGGCCAGCAATTAACTTGGTGTAGGTTACCCCAGGGGTTCATAGACGCTCCTGTTGTTTACACCATTGTCCTCCAAGCCACTTTAAAATCATGGCACCCCCCCCAAGGTTCTGTCCTGCTACAGTATGCAGATGATCTGCTTCTCTGTAGTCAAACGGAGGAGGCCTGCCGAGAGGATGGTTTATCACTGTTACAATGGCTCTGTCAATGTGGACACAAAGTGTCAAAAACTAAAATGCAATGGTGTAAAAAGCAAGTTGATTATCTGGGTTTTGTCCTCCCAGAGGGAGAGAGGAAGGTCAGTCCACAACGCATTCAGTCTGTACTGGGTCTGGTCCGCCCAGCCACTCAGAAGGAAATGCTGTCCTTTCTGGGTATGATAAACTACTGCAGACAGTGGATATCTGATTGTTCCTATTATGACAATATTCTGAGGCAAGCTACACTAGCTGACAAACCCAGAGACATACAATGGTCACAAGAAATGTTGGATGCATATGAGAATTTGAAATGTTTGTTGATTAAAAGTCCGGCACTTGGCCTCCCCAACTATGTATTACCTTTTCACCTCTTTGCAAGGGACAACTGTAAAACCATGGCGGGGGTACTAACTCAAGAACATGGAGGCAAGCTACGCCCCGTGGCATTTTTTTCTAAAATAATGCCCGTGTCAGTCCAGGGAATGCCTGCTTGTCTTCGAGCCCTAGCAGCCTGCGCAATGGTGGCTGAGATGGCTATGACTCTCACCCTAGGTCACCTTACTGTACTACATACCACACATAATGTAGTTACCCTACTTAAAGGCCTCCTCACACAACATATGTCTGCCCAACGCCTTAGTGGCTACGAAGTACAATTGCTGGGAAATCCCTCCCTTACTATTAAGTATGCCAATGCAACTTCAGGCCCTGCCCCTATCTTAAATGCTCTCCTTGGTCTCAAAGGTCCCCTAGACGACTTGCCCGATGACCATGACTGCTGCATGACTATTGAGACTGAGACATCTCCCAGATTGGACATGTCCCCCATACCGGTACCTGATTCTGACCACATCTTTGTTGACGGCTCTTGTACTAGACCAAATGACTCCACATACCAAGCAGGTTATGCCGTTGTGCGCCTGCCCAATGACATTCTTGAAGCAAAGCCCATACCTTACCAATTTGCCCAGGCTGCTGAGCTCATAGCCCTAACCAGGGCATGTACTCTGTACCGGGATAAACCTGTTACCATCTACACTGACTCAAAATACGCCTACGGCGTTGTGCATGACCATGGAGTCATCTGGTCCCGCCGGGGTTTCATCGGAGCTGACGGTAAAGAACATTTCACATGCCAAACTTACTTCATGCAATACTCCTGCCTAGTGACATTGCCATCTTACATTGTAGAGCCCACACTGGTGGGGCTGATGAAATCTCCAGGGGAAATGCTTTCGCAGATAGCTCCGCCCACCAGGCAGCTCAGCTCCCCACCATTCACCAAGCCATGGCCGTCATGACCCCACCCATGATAGATGATCAGTATCTACTTACTGAACTCCAAGTTTCTGCCTCCCCCAAAGATTTAGCTGATTGGTTGTTTCCAATAATGCAGAAGAATCCTAAAACAGGATTAATCTGCAAAGAGGGGAAACCATGTATACCTCAAGCAAGCGCTCCTTTGTTCATATCGCACTATCATGGGATTGGTCACAACAGCAAACATACAACACATACATTACTAGACAAAGATTTCTACATCACAGACGCTAGATTACTAGTTGACCAGTATGTTAGCAGATGCATTACATGCTTAAGAAACAACCCTAACAATCCTATGAAGGCAGCTCACCAACACCTGGCCTGGGCAAAGAAACCCATGATAGCGCAAGAGGGGGATCTAGATCAGATTAGGGAAAAGTATGTAAGGTCTCTCATAACCAAACTGACTGAAGTTGAGCATAATGTTGTTCGGAAAAATCCCTCTAATCCACAGGAACCAACTCACCCCTTCCAGGTGGGAGACAGAGTGGTTGTTAAGGTTCTCCCCAGAAACAAGGAACCAGGAGACTTCGCGTACGGTCCCGAAACAGAGGTTGTTGCAGTTACCAGAACAGCGATCCTTACCAAAGAAGGCCCTACCTGGATACATGCATCCCGAGTGAAGAACATACCTAGACCAGACCGGGAAGGAAGACCAGAAGGGGTACTAACGGGAGTAGACAACTCTGACCCCCAACAACAAAGAGAGGTACTAACGGGGGCAGACAGCCCTGACCTCCAACTGAACCAGAATGATGACTTCATACATGGAGAAGATGTTGGTGAACCACGGACTACGTTGGGCCTGTGTTGCCCTGACTCTTATCACAGTCCTGCCACTTACCTGTAAAACTGAGGTTGACATCTCACAGAAGGGAGGGGTGATCACTTTATAGTATAACTCCTCCAACACACATGTAGCCACTTATATTCTAGAATACTTTATGTTCCCTAAGCTTGCTAAGGCAGAACGCTCCATAAAAGAAAAAGGAAGGGCCGAGATAGTTTACATTTGTGTCACTGACCCATGGTGGGGAAACAACTGTGATTATTGGGGATCTGTGGGGTGGAACACCGGGAGTGACTGGGGGTATAAACCATCAGATGCCTTGAATAGATGGGACAAACATGCAAGACCCCTGCTTTCTAGAATGTCTGTCTCCAAGATGAACGAAGGCCCAAACACATATAGGTTTAGATTGAACATAGAAAACCCCAGCAAAGCAGATAGTGGTACCTATGTAGTCGGACTCTGGTGGGGGACAGAATATTACAGTGAGAGAGATAGCTTCCATTTAAAGGATATGTTTAAGAACCCAGAATATCAGTCTAAAACTAGTACCCAAAGTAAACTTCTAAAGCCTCATATAACTACCTTCAAGGAAATAATAGCCATAGACAACCCCACCTTTGAAGACACCCTGGCTATTGAGACTGGGTTCTCTGACATAAATTTCTGGTTAGAATGGATGAAATACAATGCTATCAAGCATAATAAAAGTAACTGTTATGTTTGTGGCAAATCTAGACCCCATTTAGGTACTGTACCTTTAAATGTCCCAGTATCACAAGAAGGTTGTTTCTTCAGCCTTTACAATGGCACAGAAACCAACAGTAGTGAATGTGAGATGTGGAAAAAGGAATACCCCATACTGTCTAAGAATCCCAACCCAGGTAACACCATAACTATATACCCTGGTAATTACACTTGTTATGTATCCAATGACACCTCGGGTAGAAATTTGAAAACTTTCCCCCCAGGATATTGTGCAGAGAGAAGGACTACTGTCCTAGTTAACCAGACTAAATCCCTAGGAGATATCTATTATATCTGTGGGGACATGAGGCTAAGAACAAAATTAGACACCCCCCTGGAGCCAATACTTTGGATGGTTTGAGAACTGGAAACAAGCACTTGTACAATTGGGAATCTTTATATTGATTATTCTCATTCTTATATGTGTTATTGTGTTTTGCATCATACCATGTTGCAGAAAGCTTGCTACCAAAGGTATTGAGAATACCCTTATGTATGAATCCATTGCCCCTGCACACGTAAATTCCCCTGAAGGCTACAAGCAGTACCTTGCCAAATACAGGAATAAGGAGTTCAGTAAGAAGAATCATATCATTTAAATGTATGATTCTAAGAGGGGATTGAAGGGTTAAAGGGTCTGTGTTCTCTACTCACTGTTACAGAGACAAAGACGTCTCAAGGTCCCCATAACCTTATGAAGCTACTCCCACTGAAACTATGTACTGACTGCTCTTTAGTTTCAGCACGTACCCCTGTCCGTGTACGGAAGTCCTTATAAGGACATAGAGCTCGTGGTGCCCTCGTGCATTCCATGTTTCCGCTGTATGATATCCTGCATGTAGTGTCGTAAGTTAACTTCCTTAACCTATTATGTTCTTGCACGTATTGTATACACCCATGTATCCTGTCCTTTTTAACAAGCTGTTCTGCCCCTAATAAAGCAGAGTGATTCTTAACTATCAACTGTGTGTTTTCTGTATGGTGTTAAGTTTTGCTCTCACGGGTACCTAAGAGGTCATCACATCGAGGTGGTTCAGAGATATAATCCTTACAGTGTGCAAGAGGCATATGATGGTAGACAAATGAATTACTAAAATAAAATACCTATTTATGCAATTAAATAAATCAAACTGTCAGTATTTTTAGGGGCAATTTTCTTTTTTACTCAAACTATCATGTTACAACATTAGTAATATGACCAACCCTCCAGGAGGTAAAGATGTGCTAAGCCTATTTATGCAATTCAATTTTGGGGAAGATGTACTAAACCTATGTATGCAATTAAATAAATCTGTCAGTATTTATATGGGCAATTTTCTTATTATCTCAAGCTATCATGTTACGACATTGATAATATGATCAACCCTCTAGGAAGTGTCCAAAGGAGGAGATGTACTAAGCCTTGAAAAGTGATAAAATGCATGGTGATAAAGTATCAGCTAACTAGCTTCTAACTGTCATTTTTCAAACACAGCCTGTGACATGGCAGTTAGGAGCTGATTATCTAGTACTTTATCACTGTGACATTTATCACATTCCCTGCGGAGCCTGCAACACTAGACGCATGCGCAGATAGGACTCTGGGTCATAAACCTGTCATCGCAAAGGACAGCTCTTACCGCATGTTCTGTCCTTAGTGATTTTCTTTAAGCATACAGCGTTAATAAATGCTGTTATGCTTGCGAAGAGTAGCAGGATGCGTCGCAAGCAAAATGCGATGCTTGATGCATCCAACCCACCTTATAGGAGGTAAACTAGTTCAGAATAGGCTGTTTAATTAGAATTATTTTAATGACTAAACATGTAACTGAATAACAGTGTAAGTGAATAAATTGGTTTAAATTTTTCTGTCAGCAATGTGTTTATCTCTTATGTGCTGCTCTCTGTCAGTAGTGTGTCTCTGAGTGACGCTGTTGCTTGCAGATGGATATGTGACAGTTGTAAGTGTGGGAAATAATTAGAGATGAGCGGGTCCATTTCTTCGAGACCCGGACCCACCCGAACTTCCTGATCCAAGTCCGGCTCTGGGTTTCCCGCCTTACTTGGATCCCAAATTGAGGCAAAAAATCATCATCCCTGACCTGTCATGATCTTAGGCACGGCGATTCCCCAGATACGCCATTCTGCAAATCCCTGCCACGTGACACAGTTACTGGATACCTGAGCGTGTGCGTTAATTTCAACACGGTCACTGCCACCAGCAAGTACGAACGTTTAGGGTATGACCCAAGGCAAACTTATGGCTTTTGCCTGCACCCAGAATTATTCATATTTTGGTAGCGCCTCTTTCAGAGAGTTGGGTTGGATACACAACAGAGCTAAAATTGATTATTTAATTTAAGTGAAACACTTCAAAGATATAATGTTAAAAAGTCAAAGTCACATCAGAAAAGACACTTTCAAGAAAAAGAAAAATAGGGAGATAAAACCCACCAATCTTAACACGTGCAGAGTGGAATGATGGGATGAAGTGAAGCCTCTTCAGATATACGGGACATTACAGAGCCAGGATGCTTCTCCTGACTCGCTTCTTTGATAATGCACACTTTGCAGTCTGTGTTTCTCCTATTGGAGCAGTGGCACGTAAGGCCAGTACTATTCTTCTATTTGTCCTGTGAAGACATTTACAACACAGTACAATAGATCAAATACAGTACTACTTAGTATAGTTTTCTCATACAACCTAGAGGATGCTGGGTTCCATTTCATGACCATTCCGGTTCCATAGACGGTTCCGCAGGAGCCATGGGCACTTTAAGACATTTCAAGGGTGTGAACTGGCTCCTCCCTCTATGCCCCTCCTCCAGACCTCAGTTTAGAAATGTGCCCAGGCAGACTGGATGCACTCCAGAGGAGCTCTACTGAGTTTTTCTGAAAAGACTTATGTTAGGTTTTTTATTTTCAGGGAGAACTGCTGGCAACAGTCTCCCTGCTTCGTGGGACTGAGGGGCAGAAGTAGGAACCAACTTCCTAAAGAGTTTCCTGGCTCTGCTTCTGGCTGACAGGACACCATTAGCTCCTGAAGGGAACTGAATGCTAGCCGTGCCTAGATGCTCACTCCCACAGCATGCCGTCACCCCCCTCACAGAGCCAGAAGTCAGATGTTAGAAGACAGATCTTCAATCAAGAAAGTGATGGCTAAAGGTTCCGCGTGGCTGGCGGGAGCACAGCGCGCCATGTTGCCCACACATACACAGGCACTGCAGGGTGCAGGGCGCAGGGGGGAGGGGGGGCCGCTGGGCAGCATGAAACCTATGGAAACTGGCATAAATAAGGGGCATAAGTTGCTGAGGCATAGTCCTACCCCCGCCAGTATAAAAAATGACCTCATAAAAGCTGAGGAGAAACACACCATTGAAGAGTGGAGCTTCCTCCTCTGTCAGCCAGCACACTGCTCAGCGACATTTTCTCTCTCTCCTCAGGCTGCAGAGACAATGCTGGTCCTCCTCCACTACTGAACAAGTATCAGGGTGCAAAACAGGGGGGGCCACAGTGAATTTGGTGCTATATAATTGTGTGATTAGCATTATAAAAGCGCTGCATGTCAGTGGGCATTTTGTGTTCACAGACATTGTGTTACTGGTGCTGGGTGGTGAACTGGCAAATCCTATCTGTGTCCCTCTGACAGATTTTACTGTGGGTCTGTCCCCTATAAGTCCTGGAGTGTCTGTGGTGTGGTTGAGCACGTGTGTGACATGTCTGTGGCAGGGAATCTCTTCCTCTATGGAAGACATGTTCGAGACACAGAGGTGTAATATGACACCAAGAGCCTGACTGGGTGAAAGGTTACATGATAGTGTGAATCACTACTGATTCTCATACAGAAAACTGAATATAATCTGTTGAAGATGTGATTTTTAATAGTTCTGCCTTTCATCCACAGGGACCGCTCTGGGTCACATACAAATTTGCAAGTACAAACTGATACCGACATGGACTCTGTTTCCTGTGTCGACACTAGTGATTCCAGGGGAATAGGTCCTAAATTAGCAAAAAAGCATTCAAAACATGTTTTAGCTATAAAGGTGGTGTTAGAAGTTACGAAGTCCCTCTTTTACCACAAGTAGAGGGTTTACTTTAGTAAAGAAGTAATGTAATTTCCCTCCACCTCAGGAACAGTCTCTTGGAGGGAGTCTGACTTAACCTGAAAAGAAATTTCAGATTCCCAAAAGGAATTCAGGCTGCTTACCTTTTTCCAAAAGGTGGGAGTCACCCCGCATTTTAGACAGGGCCCTGTCATAAAAGAGAAAAGGTGTTTCTCCCTGCGCCTGGAATGGCTTCACTTAAGGAGCCGACAGGCGCAAGTGAGTGAGGTGATCTATTGATGTGGCCAATGGGACACTACTCAGGCCTACCATTGTCTGTGCGTGGGTGAGTAGTGCTATTAAGAAGTGGTCAGAAAACTTGTCATTAGACATTGACACAATAGATGGAGACAAGATACTCCTAACATAAGGTCATATCAAAGACGCTGCTGCGTACGTACTAGAAACCATGAAATATATTGGTCCCTTGGGATCAAGAACTGCTACCATGGCAGTATCGTCTCGGAGGGCGCTGTGGATTCGCCAGTGGAATGCTGATGCAGATTCCAAAAGAAATATGGAGGCTCTCCCGTATAAAGGTGAGGCTTTGTTTGGTGATGGGCTGGATGCGTTAGTCTCGGCGGCTACCACAGGTAAGTCGACATTCTTACCTTATGCTCCTACACTGGCAAAAAAGACATATCACTCTCAAATGCAGTCCTTTCGGCCAACAATACAAAAGGGCCAAAGGTTCCCCCTTTTTTGCAGGTAGGGGAATGGGAAAAGGAAAGAAATCGGCAGCGTCTACCGGATCGTAGGAGCAGAAGTCCACCCCTGCTTCTGCCAAATCTGCAGCATGACGCTGGGGCTCCCTTGCGGGAGTCCGCTCGGGTGGGAGCACGTCTGAAACTTTTCAGTCAAATCTGGATTCAATCTGGCCTGGACCCATGGTTCTTACAAATAGTGTCCCATGGGTACAAACTAGAGTTTCAAGACGTCCTCCCATGCCGATTTTTCAAATCGACCTTGCCAGCTTCTCTTCCAGAAAGAGAGGCAGTAACAACGGCATTTCAAAAATTATGTCAGGATCAGGACATTGTCCTGGTACCCTTGTCACAGCAAGTAGAAGGTTTTTATTCAAGCCTCTTCATAGTTCCAAAGCCGGACGGCTTGGTCAGACCGATTTTAAACCTGAAAAATCTGAATCTCTACCTGAAAAGGTTCAAGTTCAAAATGGAATCCCTGAGGGTAGTGATTTCCAGTCTGGAGGAGGGGGACTTCATGGTGTCAGTAGACATAAAGGATGCTTACTTGCATGTTCCCATTTATCCTCCTCACCAAGCTTATCTGAGATTCGCAGTACAGGATTGCCGTTGCCAGTTCCAGATGTTGCCGTTCGGACTCTCCACGGCACCAAGGGTATTCACCAAGGTGATGGAGGAGATGATGGTCCTCCTTTGTCAAAAAGGAGTCAATATAATCCTTATCTGGACGATCTCCTGATAAAAGTGAGATCCAGGGAACAGTTGGTGCAGAACATCGCACTCTCCCTGTCAATACTCCAACAACACGGTTGGATCATGAATTTTCCAAAGTCGCAGTTGGAACCAACGACAAGATTGTCCTTTTTAGGGATGATTCTGGACACAGAAGTACGGAGAGTATTTCTTCCAGTGGAAAAGGCTCTGGAAATCCAGAAAATGGTCAAACAAATATTAAAACCAACAAGCGTGTCGATCCATCAATGCATTCGGTTGTTGGGGAAAATGGTAGCGGCCTACGAGGCCATACAGTTTGGCCGATTTCATGCCAGAGTATTCCAGTGGGACCTGTTGGACAAGTGGTCGGGGTCCACCTACACATGCACCGGAATAATCCTGTCCCCCAAAGCCAGGATTTCGCTCCTGTGGTGGCTACTCAGTTCTCACCTACTAGAGGGACGCAGGTTTGGGATTCACGACTGCGTCCTAATAACCACGGATGCAAGTCTCCGAGGCTGGGGAGCTGTCACACAGGGGGAAAGCTTCCAAGGAAAATGGTCAAGTCAGGAAGCCTGCCTTCACATAAACGTTCTGGAATTGAGAGCCATTTACAACGGCCTTCTACAAGTGGTACATCTTCTTCAAGATCATCCCATGCAGATCCAGTCGGACAATGTAACAGCAGTCTCGTACATAAACAGGCAAGGCGGAACGAAAAGCAGAGCGGCAATGGCAGAGGTGACAAGGATTCTCCTCTGGGCAGAAAGACATGTAAGAGCTCTGTCAGCAATTTTCATTCCGGGAGTGAACAACTGGGAAGCAGACTTCCTCAGCAGACACAATCTCCATACAGGAGAGTGGGGCCTCCACCAAGAAGTCTTCGCAGAGGTGACAAGTCTTTGGGGAGTTCCTCAAGTAGACATGATGGCATCTCGATTAACAAACAAAAGCAAGGGGTGATTGGGCACCGGTCACAAAATTTTAGTAAATACGAGAAAAACAAGAAGCTTCAGAGATATTGTTCCAGGTCGAGAGACCCTCAAGCAATAGCAGTGGATGCACTGGTGACCCAGTGGGTGTTTCGGTCGGTATATGTTTTCCCTCCACTTCCACTGATTCCAAAAGTTCTCAAAATAATAAGAAGAACAAGAGTTTGAGCAATCTTCATTGCCCCAGACTGGCCAAGGAGGGCTTGGTATCCAGATCTTCAGGAGTTGCTCATAGAAGATACTCGACCTCTTCCTCCTCGAGAGGACCTACTACAGCAGGGGCCGTGTGTGTATCAAGACTTGCCGCGGCTACGTTTGACGGCATGGCTGTTGAGCGCCAGATCCTAGCCCAAAAGGGTATTCCCAAGGAAGTTATCCCCACTCTTATTCAGGCCAGGAAAGGAGTAATGTCTAAACATTACCTCCGTATTTGGAGAAAATATGTGTCTTGGTGTGAATCCAAGAAGGCTCCTATGGAAGAGTTTGAGTTGGAACGTTTTCTCCATTTTCTGCAGGCTGGTGTGGATGCGGGCCTTAGATTGGGGGTCAATCAAGGTCCAGATTTCGGCATTATCAGTTTTCTTTCAAAAACAATTGGCCTCCTTTCCAGAAGTTCAGACGTTCGTGAAAGGGGTTCTGCACATCCAGCCTCCATTTGTGCCTCCAGTGGCACCATGGGACCTTAATGTGGTGTTGCAGATCCTTCAATCAGATTGGTTTGAACCTCTGCAGGAGATAAAATTTAAGTTTCTCACTTGGAAAGTGGTGATGCTTTTGGCCTTGGCATCCGCAAGGCGGGTGTCTGAGTTGGGGGCCTTGTCTCACAAGAGCCCTTACCTGATCTTCCATGAAGATGGGGCAGAGTTGAGAACTCGTCAACAATTTCTTCCAAAGGTGCTTTCGTCCTTCCACATAAACCAACCTATTGTGGTGCCAGTAGCTACTGACACTTTCACTGAGTCACAGTCTCTAGATGTGGTTAGTTTTGAAGATTTATGTCGCAAGAATAGCTTGGTTACGGAAAACAGAGGCTCTGTTTGTCCTGTATGCTCCCAGCAAGATTGGGTGTCCTGCTTCTAAGCAGACTATTGCGCGCTGAATCAGAGGAATGATTCAGCATGCTCATTCTACGGCTGGATTGCCGTTACCTACGTCGGTGAAGGCCCATTCTACTAGGAAGGTGGGCTCGTCCTGGGCGGCTGCCCGGGGGGGTCTCGGCATTGCAATTTTGCCGAGCAGCTACTTGGTCAGGGTCAAACACTTTTGCTAAATTTTATAAGTTTGACACTTTGGCCGATGAGGACCTCAAGTTTGGTCAATCGGTGCTGCAGGGTCATCCGCACTCTCCCGCCCGTACTGGAGCTTTGGTATAAACCCCATGGTCATGAAATGGACCCCAGCATCCTCTAGGACGTATGAGAAAACAGGATTTTAATACCTACCAGTAAATCCTTTTCTCCTAGTCCGTAGAGGATGCAGGGCGCCCGACCCAGTGCGTACTTTACCTGCAGTTTTGTTCAGTTAGTTACACAAGTGTGTTACATTTGTTTTCAGCATGTTGCTGTAAATGGTTCATGCCTGTTGGCGTGTGTTATGTTGAATGCCATGTTGTGCGGCATGGTTGAGGTGTGAGCTGGTATGAATCTCACCATTAGTATAATTGTTAATCCTTTCCTCAAAATGTCCGTCTCCCTGGGCACAGTTCCTATAACTGAGGTCTGGAGGAGGGGCATAGAGGGAGAAGCCAGTTCACACCCTTGAAAAGTCTTAAAGTGCCCATGGCTTCTGCGGAACCGTCTATACCCCATGGTCATGAAATGGACCCCAGCATCCTCTACGGACTAGGAGAAAAGGATTTACCGGTAGGTATTAAAATCCTGTTTTTTCAGGGATACAGAGAGGAAGGGGATACAATATGCTTCCCTGAAGCCTTTCTGCTTGATTTGTCCCTGGGCTTGCTACCTTGACACATAGCAGAGTTCCTGCTGTGAAGGGGCTGTTAGAATGACTTTTTCACACAGGATTTATACATAACCACACAAAGGGATTTGCAGAGATTGATAAATACAATATTATTTGCAGTTATGCACATTCTGGCATCAGAATGGCGTCCAATCATGACAATCCCGTTGTCGTATTCTCGCGGGTTTTATATTCTATAAAGGTCACCATGATCGGCGCCATTTTCCCTCCAGCTGTGGAAAGTGTACTGAACGGACATGTCCGTCTCAGTAGTGTGTTGTCTGGCTGCCGTGGGGATGGTGTATCTGAAAGGGGTGCTTTGTCTACTGTATCAGTCCAGGGGTGCTCTGTCTGCTGTATCTGAAAGTGGTGCTCTGTCTACTGTATCTGAAAGGGGTGCTTTGTCTGCTGTATCAGTCCAGGGGTGCTCTGTCTGCTGTATCTGAAAGGGGTGCTCTGTCTACTGTATCTGAAAGGGGTGCTTTGTCTGCTGTATCAGTCCAGGGGTGCTCTGTCTACTCTATCTGAAAGGGGTGCTCGGTCTGCTGTATCTGACAGGGTTGCTCGGTCTGCTGTATCTGAAAGGGGTGCTCTGTCTGCTGTATCTGAAAGGGGTGCTCTGTCTACTGTATCTGAAAGGGGTGCTCTGTCTGCTGTATCAGTCCAGGGGTGCTCGGTCTGCTCTATCTGAAAGGGGTGCTCGGTCTGCTGTATCTGACAGGGGTGCTCGGTCTGCTGTATCTGAAAGGGGTGCTCTGTCTGCTGTGTCAGTCCAGGGGTGCTCTGTTTGCTGTATCAGTCCAGGCGTGCTCTGTCTGCTGTATCTGAGAGGGGTGCTCGGTCTGCTGCATCTGAAAGGGGTGCTCTGTTTGCTGTATCAGTCCAGGAGTGCTAGTCTGCTGTATCAGTCTAGGAGTGCTCGGTCTGCTGTATCTGAAAGGGGTGCTATGTCTGCTTACACACATATATAAAAGAAAAAGAAACACAATACTCACCAAGCCCCACTCCTTTGTCTGACCGATGCAGTTCTTCTGGAACTATGGGAAAGACGTTATGACATCTCTCCCATAGTGCACACTGCCAGAGCCGGAAGCCGGAGCTCAAGAGTGAGCTCCTGCCTCCAGCTGCCGCTGTGAAGAGGAATTTGGTCAAAACTGACTGGAAATGAGTGGAAATTAATGTTATTGAGGTTAATAATATTGTAGGAACAAAAACAGGCCACAATTCTGTGATTCTAGCTGTTTTATAATTTAACAAAAAAATACAAAAGCAAAATGAAAACCAACACCCGCAAGGGCGGTTTTGTCAAAACCAATACAGATCCAAAATACGAAGGAGATTTAAACCCAAAAAAGGGTCGGCACACATCCCTAGAAATAATGCACGTTCATGTGATCTGATGTGTCTAATCATGTTACTGAACATTCTGAGAGAGAGAGAGTGAGAGAGAGAGAGAGAAATGGGCACCCCAAATTAGAGATGAGCGGGTTCGGTTCGCCGAGAACCGAACCCCCCCCGAACTCCACGTGTCAAACATGGTTCCGAGCCCGGCTCGGTTATTCCCGCCTGACTCAGAAAACCCGAAAGAGGCAAAACGTCATCATCCCGCTGTCGGATTCTCACGAGATTCGGATTCCATATAAAGAGCCGCACGTCGCCGCCATTTTCATTCGGGCGTTGTAGAGAGTACAGAGAGGACGTGGCTACGTTCTCTCAGTGTCAGTTCTCAGTATCAGTGCTCAGTATCAGTGCTTATTGCTGCTCAGAAATACTAGTACAGTGTCTCTCTTGTCCTGAATCTTGCTGCTGTAGGGTGCTGTGGTAGTAGTGTCCTGTGACCAGTGTCGAACTGGAGCACAAAGGGCCCACCGGGGGTATGCAGTGGTAGGGGCCCATGATTAGAGGTGTGGCTAGCCTACAAAGGGGGTGTGGCCAGCCACCTCAGAGGTTTGACTAACCATTATAGAGTACCTGGTCTGGACTCCTTGATAATTTATATAGTAATTAATGCTAGTGCATGCATGATAATGTGCCAGATTAATGACAGCAATATACTGTAGAGAATACATCATAATCCTGTGCGGTATAAGGTAACATATGTATAATATATAATTCAAGTGCACAGTTTAAAACCTGATACCTAGAGAAGGAGGGGCCCCCAGGCAGTGGGGCCTACCGGTGGTTTCCCCTGTACCCCTGTGGGCCAGTCCGAGCCTGCCTGTGACTGTGCATCGGTCATCATCATTCCAGTCACAGTGGTATCTGGGGGGTGACAATTCCAGAGTGCTTTTGTGCTGCTCACTAATACTAGTACAGTGTCTTGTGCTGCATCGTGCTGCTCAGTGTCAGTTCTCAGTAGTATCATCAGTGCTCAGTATCACTGCTCATTGTCTTGTGCTGCATCGTGGTGCTCAGTAATACTACATTACTAATACTAGTACAGTGTCTTGTGCTGCTCAGTGTCAGTTCTCAGTAGTATCATCAGTGCTCAGTATCACTGCTCATTGTCCTGTGCTGCACCGTGGTGCTCAGTAATACTACATTACTAATACTAGTACAGTGTCTTGTGCTGCATTGTGGTGCTGAGTGTCAGTTCTCAGTAGTATCATCAGTGCTCAGTATCACTGCTCCTTGTCTTGTGCTGCATCGTGGTGCTCAGTAATACTACATTACTAATACTAGTACAGTGTCTTGTGCTGCATCGTGCTGCTCAGTGTCAGTTCTCAGTAGTATCACTGCTCATTGTCTTGTGCTGCATTGTGGTGCTCAGTAATACTACATTACTAATACTAGTACAGTGTCTTGTGCTGCATCGTGGTGCTCAGTGTCAGTTCTCAGTAGTATCATCAGTGCTCAGTATCACTGCTCATTGTCTTGTGCTGCATTGTGGTGCTCAGTAATACTACATTACTAATACTAGTACAGTGTATTGTGCTGCATCATGTTGCTCAGTGTCAGTTCTCAGTAGTATCATCAGTGCTCAGTATCACTGCTCATTGTCTTGTGCTGCATTGTGGTGCTCAGTAATACTACATTACTAATACTAGTACAGTGTCTTGTGCTGCATCGTGCTGCTCAGTGTCAGTTCTCAGTAGTATCATCAGTGCTCAGTATCACTGCTCATTGTCTTGTGCTGCATCGTGGTGCTCAGTAATACTACATTACTAATACTAGTACAGTGTCTTGTGCTGCATCGTGCTGCTCAGTGTCAGTTCTCAGTAGTATCATCAGTGCTCAGTATCACTGCTCATTGTCTTGTGCTGCATTGTGGTGCTCAGTAATACTACATTACTAATACTAGTACAGTGTATTGTGCTGCATCATGTTGCTCAGTGTCAGTTCTCAGTAGTATCATCAGTGCTCAGTATCACTGCTCATTGTCTTGTGCTGCATTGTGGTGCTCAGTAATACTACATTACTAATACTAGTACAGTGTCTTGTGCTGCATCGTGCTGCTCAGTGTCAGTTCTCAGTAGTATCATCAGTGCTCAGTATCACTGCTCATTGTCTTGTGCTGCATCGTGGTGCTCAGTAATACTACATTACTAATACTAGTACAGTGTCTTGTGCTGCATCGTGCTGCTCAGTGTCAGTTCTCAGTAGTATCATCAGTGCTCAGTATCACTGCTCATTGTCTTGTGCTGCATTGTGGTGCTCAGTAATACTACATTACTAATACTAGTACAGTGTATTGTGCTGCATCATGTTGCTCAGTGTCAGTTCTCAGTAGTATCATCAGTGCTCAGTATCACTGCTCATTGTCTTGTGCTGCATTGTGGTGCTCAGTAATACTACATTACTAATACTAGTACAGTGTCTTGTGCTGCATCGTGCTGCTCAGTGTCAGTTCTCAGTAGTATCATCAGTGCTCAGTATCACTGCTCATTGTCTTGTGCTGCATTGTGGTGCTCAGTAATACTACATTACTAATACTAGTACAGTGTATTGTGCTGCATCATGTTGCTCAGTGTCAGTTCTCAGTAGTATCATCAGTGCTCAGTATCACTGCTCATTGTCTTGTGCTGCATCGTGGTGCTCAGTAATACTACATTACTAATACTAGTACAGTGTCTTGTGCTGCATCGTGGTGCTGAGTGTCAGTTCTCAGTAGTATCATCAGTGCTCAGTATCACTGCTCATTGGGGGTCATTCCGAGTTGTTTGCTCATTGCCGATTTTCGCAACGGAGCGATTAAGGCAAAAATGTGCATGCGCATGGTACGCAGTGCGCATGCGGTTAGTATTTTAGCACAAAACTTAGTAGATTTACTCACGTCCGAACTAAGATTTTTCATCGTTGAAGTGATCGGAGTGTGATTGACAGGAAGTGGGTGTTTCTGGGCGGAAACTGGACGTTTTCTGTGAGTCTGCGGAAAAACGCAGGCGTGCCAGGAAAAAACGCGGGAGTGTCTGGAGAAACAGGGGAGTGGCTGGCCGAACGCAGGGCGTGTTTGTGACGTCAAACCAGGAATGAAACGGCCTGAGCTGATCGCAATCTGTGAGTAGGTCTGGGGCTACTCAGAAACTGCTAAGAATTTTCTATTCCCAATTCTGCGAATCTTTCGTTCGCTATTCTGGTAAGCTAAGATACACTCCCAGAGGGCGGCGGCCTAGCGTGTGCAATGCTGCTAAAAGCAGCTAGCGAGCGAACTCGGAATGACTCCCATTGTCTTGTGCTGCATCGTGGTGCTCAGTAATACTACATTACTAATACTAGTACAGTGTCTTGTGCTGCTCAGTGACAGTTATCAGTAGTATCATCAGTGCTCAGTATCACTGCTCATTGTCTTGTGCTGCATCGTGGTGCTCAGTAATACTACATTACTAATACTAGTACAGTGTCTTGTGCTGCATCGTGGTGCTGAGTGTCAGTTCTCAGTGGTATCATCAGTGCTCAGTATCAGTGCTCAGTAGTATCATCAGTGCTCAGTATCACTGGTCAGTGCTCAGTGTCTTGTGCTGCATCCAACGATTACTGACATGTCTACTGTCACTGCATATGATTCTGTCACCATTGAAAGAATGGTGGAGAATTATGTGAGTGACAGCATCCAAGTAGGCATGTCAGACAGTCTGTATGTATACTGGCAGGAAAAAGAGGCAATTTGGAGGCCCTTGTACAAACTGGCTTTATATTACCTAAGTTGCCCCCCCCCCCCCCCCTCCAGTGTGTACTCCGAAAAAGTGTTTAGTTCATCCGGTCACCTTGTCAGCGATCGGCGTAGGAGGTTACTTCCAGAAAATGTGGAGAAGATGATGTTCATCAAAATTAATTATAAATTCCTCCGTGGAGACATCTACCAGCAATTGCCTCCAGAAAGTACACAGGGACCTGTGATGGTGGATTCCAGTGGGGACAAATTAATACTCTGTCATGAGGAGGATATACACAATGAAAGGGGTGAGGAATCGGAGGATGAGGATGAGGTGGACATCTTGCCTCTGTAGAGCCAGTTTGGGCAAGAAGAGATTGATTGCTTCTTTTTTGGTGGGGGCCCAAACCAACCAGTCATTTCAGTCAGAGTCGTGTGGCAGAACCTGTCGCTGAAATGATGGGTTTGTTAAAGTGTGCATGTACTGTTTATACAACATAAGGGTGGGTGGGAGGGCCCAAGGACAATTCCATCTTGCACCTCTTTTTTCTTTCATTTTTCTTTGCATCATGTGCTGTTTGGGGACTATTTTTTTAAGTGCCATCCTGTCTGACACTGCAGTGCCACTCCTAGATGGGCCAGGTGTTTGTGCCGGCCACTTGGGTCGCTTAGCTTAGTCATCCAGCGACCTCGGTGCAAATTTTAGGACTAAAAATAATATTGTGAGGTGTGAGGTGTTCATAAAAGACTGGAAATGAGTGGAAATTAGTGATGTGCACCGGACATTTTTCGGGTTTTGTGTTTTGGTTTTGGATTCGGTTCCGCGGCCGTGTTTTGGATTCGGACGCGTTCTGGCAAAACCTCCCTGAAATTTTTTTGTCGGATTCGGGTGTGTTTTGGATTCGGGTGTTTTTTTACAAAAAACCCTCAAAAACAGCTTAAATCATAGAATTTGGGGGTCATTTTGATCCCATAGTATTATTAACCTCAATAACCATAATTTCCACTCATTTTCAGTCTATTCTGAACACCTCACACCTCACAATATTATTTTTAGTCCTAAAATTTGCACCGAGGTCGCTGGATGGCTAAGCTAAGCGACACAAGTGGCCGACACAAACACCTGGCCCATCTAGGAGTGGCACTGCAGTGTCAGGCAGGATGGCACTTCAAAAAAATTGTCCCCAAACAGCACATGATGCAAAGAAAAAAAGAGGCGCACCAAGGTCGCTGTGTGACTAAGCTAAGCGACACAAGTGGCCAACACAAACACCTGGCCCATCTAGGAGTGGCACTGCAGTGTCAGACAGGATGGCACTTCAAAAAAATAGTCCCCAAACAGCACATGATGCAAAGAAAAAAAGAGGCGCACCAAGGTCGCTGTGTGACTAAGCTAAGCGACACAAGTGGCCGACACAAACACCTGGCCCATCTAGGAGTGGCACTGCAGTGTCAGGCAGGATGGCACTTCCAAAAAATTGTCCCCAAACAGCACATGATGCAAAGAAAAATGAAAGAAAAAAGAGGTGCAAGATGGAATTGTCCTTGGGCCCTCCCACCCACCCTTATGTTGTATAAACAGGACATGCACACTTTAACGAACCCATCATTTCAGCGACAGGGTCTGCCACACGACTGTGACTGAAATGACTGGTTGGTTTGGGCCCCCACCAAAAAAGAAGCAATCAATCTCTCCTTGCACAAACTGGCTCTACAGAGGCAAGATGTCCACCTCATCATCAACCTCCGATTCCTCACCCCTTTCACTGTGTACATCCCCCTCCTCACAGATTATTAATTCGTCCCCACTGGAATCCACCATCTCAGGTCCCTGTGTACTTTTTGGAGGCAATTGCTGCTGGTGAATGTCTCCACGGAGGAATTGATTATAATTCATTTTGATGAACATCATCTTCTCCACATTTTCTGGAAGTAACCTCGTACGCCGATTGCTGACAAGGTGAGCGGCTGCACTAAACACTCTTTCGGAGTACACACTGGAGGGAGGGCAACTTAGGTAGAATAAAGCCAGTTTGTGCAAGGGCCTCCAAATTGCCTCTTTTTCCTGCCTACTTGGATGCGGTCACTCATATAATCCTCCACCATTCTTTCAATGGTGAGAGAATCATATGCAGTGACAGTAGACGACATGTCAGTAATCGTTGGCAGGTCCTTCAGTCCGGACCAGATGTCAGCACTCGCTCCAGACTGCCCTGCATCACCGCCAGTGGGTGGGCTCGGAATTCTTAGCCTTTTCCTCGCACCTCCAGTTGCGGGAGAATGTGAAGGAGGAGCTGTTGACGGGTCACGTTCCGCTTGACTTGACAATTTTCTCACCAGCAGGTCTTTGAACCTCTGCAGACTTGTGTCTGCCGGAAAGCGAGATACAACGTAGGTTTTAAATTTAGGATAGAGCACGGTGGCCAAAATGTAGTGCTCTGATTTCAACAGATTGACCACCCGTGAATCCTGGTTAAGCGAATTAAGGGCTCCATCCACAAGTCCCACATGCCTAGCGGAATCGCTCTGTTTTAGCTCCTCCTTCAATGTCTCCAGCTTCTTCTGCAAAAGCCTGATGAGGGGAATGACCTGACTCAGGCTGGCAGTGTCTGAACTGACTTCACATGTGGCAAGTTCAAAGGGTTGCAGAACCTTGCACAACGTTGAAATCATTCTCCACTGCACTTGAGTCAGGTGCATTCCCCCTCCTTTGCCTATATCGTGGGCAGATGTATAGGCTTGAATGGCCTTTTGCTGCTCCTCCATCCTCTGAAGCATATAGAGGGTTGAATTCCACCTCGTTACCACCTCTTGCTTCAGATGATGGCAGGGCAGGTTCAGGAGTGTTTGCTGGTGCTCCAGTCTTCGGCACGCGGTGGCTAAATGCCGAAAGTGGCCCGCAATTCTTCGGGCCACCGACAGCATCTCTTGCACGCCCCTGTCGTATTTTAAATAATTCTGCACCACCAAATTCAATGTATGTGCAAAACATGGGACGTGCTGGAATTTGCCCAGATGTAATGCACACACAATAATGGTGGCGTTGTCCGATGTCACAAATCCCCAGGAGAGTCCAATTGGGGTAAGCCATTCTGCGATGATCTTCCTCAGTTTCCGTAAGAGGTTATCAGCTGTGTGCCTCTTATGGAAAGCGGTGATACAAAGCGTAGCCTGCCTAGGAACGAGTTGGCATTTGCGAGATG
Organism: Pseudophryne corroboree; assembly: GCF_028390025.1. NCBI lineage: Eukaryota > Metazoa > Chordata > Amphibia > Anura > Myobatrachidae > Pseudophryne > Pseudophryne corroboree. The sequence continues at coordinate 381,715,330 of NC_086450.1, read as the reverse complement.
CTGCTACTGGTGCCGCCGCTGCTGTTCTTGCTGCGGGAAGCAATACATCTACCCAGTGGGCTGTCACAGTCATATAGTCCTGAGTCTGCCCTGCTCCACTTGTCCACATGTCCGTGGTTAAGTGGACATTGGGTACAACTGCATTTTTTAGGACACTGGTGACTCTTTTTCTGAGGTCTGTGTACATTTTCGGTATCGCCTGCCTAGATAAATGGAACCTAGATGGTATTTGGTACCGGGGACACAGTACCTCAATCAAGTCTCTAGTTGCCTGTGAATTAACGGTGGATACCGGAACCACGTTTCTCACCACCCAGGCTGACAAGACCTGAGTTATCCGCTTTGCAGCAGGATGACTGCTGTGATATTTCATCTTCCTCGCAAAGGACTGTTGGACAGTCAATTGCTTACTGGAAGTAGTACAAGTGGTCTTCCGACTTCCCCTCTGGGATGCCAATCTACTCCCAGCAGCAACAACAGCAGCGCCAGCAGCAGTAGGCATTACACTCAAGGATGCATCGGAGGAATCCCAGGCAGGAGAGGATTCGTCAGACTTGCCAGTGACATGGCCTGCAGGACTATTGGCTTTCCTGTGTAAGGTGGAAATTGACACTGAGGGAGTTGGTGGTGTGGTTTGCAGGAGCTTGGTTACAAGAGGAAGGGATTTAGTGGTCAGTGGACTGCTTCCGCTGTCATCCAAAGTTTTTGAACTTGTCACTGACTTCTGATGAATGAGGACCAGGTGATGTATAAGGGAGGATGTTCCTAGGTGGTTAACGTCCTTACCCCTACTTATTACAGCTTGACAAAGGCAACACACGGCTTGACACCTGTTGTCCGCATTTGTGTTGAAATAATTCCACACCGAAGAGGTGATTTTTTTTGTATTTTGACCAGGCATGTCAATGGCCATATTCGTCCCACAGACAACAGGTGTCTCCCCGGGTGCCTGACTTAAACAAACCACCTCACCATCAGAATCCTCCTTGTCAATTTCCTCCCCAGCGCCAGCAACACCCATATCCTCATCCTGGTGTACTTCAACAGTGACATCTTCAATTTGACTATCAGGAACTGGAATGCGGGTGCTCCTTCCAGCACTTGCAGGGGGCGTGCAAATGGTGGAAGGCGCAAGCTCTTCCCGTCCAGTGTTGGGAAGGTCAGGCATCGCAACCGACACAATTGGACTCTCCTTGGGGATTTGTGATTTAGAAGAACGCACAGTTCTTTGCTGTGCTTTTGCCAGCTTAAGTCTTTTCATTTTTCTAGCGAGAGGATGAGTGCTTCCATCCTCATGTGAATCTGAACCACTAGCCATGAACATAGGCCAGGGCCTCAGCCGTTCCTTGCCACTCCGTGTCGTATATGGCATATTGGCAAGTTTACGCTTCTCATCAGACGCTATCAATTTTGATTTTTGGGTCATTTTACTGAACTTTTGTTTTTTGGATTTTACATGCTCTCTACTATGACATTGGGGATCGGCCTTGGCAGACGACGTTGATGGCATTTCATCGTCTCGGCCATGACTAGTGGCAGCAGCTTCAGCACGAGGTGGAAGTGGATCTTGATCTTTCCCTATTTTAACCTCCACATTTTTGTATTCCATTTTTTAATGCGTGGAATTATATGCCAGTATCAATAGCAATTGCCTACTACTATATATATTGCGCACAACTGAAATGCACCACAGGTATGGATGGATAGTATACTTGACGACACAGAGGTAGGTAGAGCAGTGGCCTTCCATACTGTACTGCTATATATACTGGTGGTCACTGTCAGCAAACTGCAAAACTAAAATGCACCACAGGTATAGAATCTAGATGGATAGTATACTTGACGACACAGAGGTAGGTAGAGCAGTGGCCTTCCGTACCGTACTGCTATATATACTGGTGGTCACTGTCAGCAAACTACAAAACTAAAATGCACCACAGGTATAGAATCTAGATGGATAGTATACTTGACGACACAGAGGTAGGTAGAGCAGTGGCCTTCCGTACCGTACTACTATATATACTGGTGGTCACTGTCAGCAAAACTCTGCACTGTACTCCTCCTATATAATACTGCTGGTCCCCAGTCCCCACAATAAAGCAGTGTGAGCACAGATATATGCAGCACACTGAGCACAGATATGGAGTGTTTTTCAGGCAGACAACGTATACTGGTGGTCACCGGTCAGCAAAACTCTGCACTGTACTCCTCCTATATAATATACTGGTGGTCCCCAGTCCCCACAATAAAGCAGTGTGAGCACAGATATATGCAGCACACTGAACACAGATATGGAGTGTTTTTCAGGCAGACAACGTATACTGGTGGTCACTGTCAGCAAAACTCTGCACTGTACTCCTCCTATATAATACTGCTGGTCCCCAGTCCCCACAATAAAGCAGTGTGAGCACAGATATATGCAGCACACTGAGCACAGATATGGAGTGTTTTTCAGGCAGACAACGTATACTGGTGGTCACTGTCAGCAAAACTCTGCACTGTACTCCTCCTATATAATATACTGGTGGTCCCCAGTCCCCACAATAAAGCAGTGTGAGCACAGATATATGCAGCACACTGAGCACAGAAATGGAGTGTTTTTCAGACAGACAACGTATACTGGTGGTCACTGTCAGCAAAACTCTGCACTGTACTCCTCCTATATAATACTAGTGATGTGCACCGGACATTTTTCGGGTTTTGTGTTTTGGTTTTGGATTCGGTTCCGCGGCCGTGTTTTGGATTCGGACGCGTTTTGGCAAAACCTCCCTGAAAATTTTTTGTCGGATTCGGATGTGTTTTGGATTCGTTTTTTTTTTTACAAAAAACCCTAAAAAACAGCTTAAATCATAGAATTTGGGGGTCATTTTGATCCCATAGTATTATTAACCTTAATAACCATAATTTACACTCATTTTCAGTCTATTCTGAACACCTCACACCTCACAATATTATTTTTAGTCCTAAAATTTGCACCGAGGTCGCTGGATGGCTAAGCTAAGCGACACAAGTGGCCGACACAAACACCTGGCCCATCTAGGAGTGGCACTGCAGTGTCAGACAGGATGGCAGATTAAAAAAATTGTCCCCAAACAGCACATGATGCAAAGAAAAAAAGAGGCGCAATGAGGTAGCTGTGTGACTAAGCTAAGTGACCCAAGTGGCCGACACAAACACCTGGCCCATCTAGGAGTGGCATTGCAGTGTCATACAGGATGGCACTTCAAAAAAATAGTCCCCAAACAGCACATGATGCAAAGAAAAAAAGAGGCGCACCAAGGTCGCTGTGCGACTAAACTAAGCGACACAAGTGGCCGACACAAACACCTGGCCCATCTAGGAGTGGCACAGCAGTGTCAGGCAGGATGGCACTTCAAAAAAATTGTCCCCAAACAGCACATGATGCAAAGAAAAAAAGAGGCGCACCAAGGTCGCTGTGTGACTAAGCTAAGCGACACAAGTGGCCGACACAAACACCTGGCCCATCTAGGAGTGGCACTGCAGTGTCAGGCAGGATGGCACTTCAAAAAAATTGTCCCCAAACAGCACATGATGCAAAGAAAAAAAGAGGCGCACCAAGGTCGCTGTGTGACTAAGCTAAGCGACACAAGTGGCCGACACAAACACCTGGCCCATCTAGGAGTGGCACTGCAGCGTCAGGCAGGATGGCACTCAAAAATATTGTCCCCAAACAGCACATGATGCAAAGAAAAATGAAAGAAAAAAGAGGTGCAAGATGGAATTGTCCTTGGGCCCTCCCACCCACCCTTATGTTGTATAAACAGGACATGCACACTTTAACGAACCCATCATTTCAGCGACAGGGTCTGCCACACGACTGTGACTGAAATGACTGGTTGGTTTGGGCCCCCACCAAAAAAAGAAGCAATCAATCTCTCCTTGCACAAACTGGCTCTACAGAGGCAAGATGTCTACCTCATCATCATCCTCCGATTCCTCACCCCTTTCACTGTGTACATCCCCCTCCTCACAGATTATTAATTCGTCCCCACTGGAATCCACCATCTCAGGTCCCTGTGTACTTTCTGGAGGCAATTGCTGGTGAATGTCTCCACGGAGGAATTGATTATAATTCATTTTGATGAACATCATCTTCTCCACATTTTCTGGAAGTAACCTCGTACGCCGATTGCTGACACGGTGAGTGGCTGCACTAAACACTCTTTCGGAGTACACACTGGAGGGAGGGCAACTTAGGTAGAATAAAGCCAGTTTGTGCAGGGCCGGATTAACAATGGGGCGGATGGAGCTGCAGCTCCAGGCCCCCATCAAAATAGGCCCACTGCATCTACTGTGCTGCAGCTGTAGACAGGAAACATTTTTCCTGCTACAGCAGCCTGCAATTGCCACCCTCCGACCACCTCCCCTCCTCCTGTGGCACCCACGCACAAAGGCCACCGCAGGCACAAACTTTATGGGCGGCGGAGTGGAATGGGTCACTAACCCTCCCTGCGCCGCACAGGCAGTGACGTAACACCAGTCAGTGTTTCCGCCTTTCTTCCGGAGTCCCGGTAGCTCCGCCTCCAGCCAGGTCATAAAAAAATAATAAAAAATAAATAAATCATAAAAATGGGCGTGGCCACGGGGGTCCGATATTAGGCCACGCCCCCGAATTTGCTTGGCTCCTGGCGTCGGCGGTAGTCTGTGTGTGGCCTGCCCCTCACTGCTTCCTCTGTGGGGACTTGGAGGTGACAGGTACAGAATACATGTGTGTGTGTGTGTGGGGCGAGGGGACAGGCTGAGTGTATGTGTGGTGACTGGGATAACAGGCTGTATGTGTGGGGGGGGGGTGACTGGGATAACAGGCTGTATGTGTGGGGGGGGGTGACTGGGATAACAGGCTGTATGTGTGGGGGGGGTGACTGGGATAACAGGCTGTATGTGTGGGGGGGTGACTGGGGGTAACAGGATGTGTGTGGGGGGGGGGGGTGACTGGGGGTAACAGCTGTGTGGGTGTGACTGGGGGGATAACAGGCTGTTTGTGTGTGGGGGAGGGGATGACTGCGAGTAACAGGCTGTGCGTGTGTGGGGGGGGGGTGACTGGGGGTAACAGGGTGTGTGTGGGAGAGGGTGACTGGGGGTAACAGGGTGTGTGTGTGTGTGGGAGGGGGTGACTGGGGGTAACTGGTTGTGTGTGTGTGTGTGTGTGTGTGTGGGGGATGACTGGGGGTAACAGCTGTGTGGGTGTGACTGGGGGGATAACAGGCTGTTTGTGGGTGAGGGGATGACTGCGAGTAACAGGCTGTGGGTGTGTGGGGGGGGGGTGACTGGGGGTAACAGGCTGTGTGTGTTGGGGGGTAACTGGGGGTAACAGGCTGTGGGGGTGACTGGGGGTAACAGGCTGCGTATGTGTGTGGGGGGTGACGGGGTAACAGGCTGTGTGTGTGGGTGACTGGGGGTAACAGGCTGTGTGAGTTTGAGGGGAGGGGGGATGACTTGGCTGGGGGGTGGCTGTGTATGTGTATGTGAGTGTGTATGACTAGGGGGAACAGGCGGCGTGTGTGTGAGGGTGACTGGGGGTAACAGGCTGTCTGTGTGTGGGGGTGACTGGGGGTAACAGGCTGTCTGTGTGTGAGGGTGACTGGGGGTAACAGGCTGTGTGAGTTTGAGGGGAGGGGGGATGACTTGGCTGGGGGGTGGCTGTGTGTGTGTGTGTGTGTGTGTGTGTGTGTGACTAGGGTGAACAGGCTGCGTGTGTGTGGGGGTGACTGCGGGGTAACAGGCCGTGTGAGGGGAGGGGGGGCATGACTTGGCTGGTGGTGGCTGTGTGTGTGTGTGACTAGGGGGAACAGGCTGTGTATGTGCGGGGAGGGGGTGTGTGGCTGGGGGGAACAGGCTGTGTGTGTGTGGGGAGGGGTGTGTGGCTGGGGGTAACAGGCTGTGTGTGTGTGAGTAAGGGGGGGTGACTGGGGGGGAACAGGCTGTGTGTGTGTGTGGGGAGGGGTGTGTGGCTGGGGGTAACAGGCTGTGTGAGTAAGGGGGGGTGACTGGGGGGGAACAGGCTGTGTGGGGTGACTGGAGGCACTGTCGGTGCCACTCCATGTTGTTTCTGCCACTTTTTTTTTTTTTTTCAAGCAGGGACCTGCGGCAGTGTGGTGCCATGAAGGGGCATGCAGCAGTACTAGCAGGAGGAGGTGGTCCAGCCAGTCCAGCCGCACTCACCTTTTTTACCACTCTCTGACGCTGTTGCCCGACGTCATGATCCAACAAAAAACAGAAGAAGGGACCCACTGCTGCCGGAGAAGAAAGGGGACCCGCTTTTCCTGTCACTGATGAGAAGGGGACCCACTACTGCCCGAGGTACACAGTGCCGTTTCACTGAAGGGAGGGACGCACAGTGTCACTTGACCTGGGGGCAGGGGGACAGAGCTAAGTACACAGGGCCATCTGTACCCCCTCTCTCTCAACCCTCCATCCGTCTCACCTCTCTCTTTCCCCTCTCTCAACCCTGGTCTCTCTCACCCCCACTGTTTCCCTCTTTCTTTTTCTTTCATTCTGTATCCCCCCCCTCTTTGTCACCCCTTCTCTCTCTCTCTCTCTAACTCTCTCTCTCGTTCTCTTTTCTTTCTCTCATTTCTCTGTCTTGCTCTTTCTTTCTCTCTCACTTTCTTGGTCACCTTTCTCTCTATACCCTGCTCCCTCTTCTCTGACCCTCCCTCGTTCACACACCCCTGTCTTACTCAACTTTGTCTCGCATCCTCCCTGTCTCTCTAATTCTCTCTCTCTCTCCCCTGCTCTCCACCCCATCCCATTCTCTCTCAACCCTCTCTCTTACACTACCTCTCTGTCTCACCTTTTTCTTTCTCATACTTTCTCTCTCTAACCCTCTCTCCCTCGCTTTCTTTTGCTCTCTTTCCCTCTCTCTTACACCCTGCTCCCCCACTCTCACAACCGTCTGTCTCTCTTTCTTTCTCTGTCTTTTTTTCTTTCTCCTCCTCTCGACTCTCTTGCGCTGCTTTCTCTACCCTGCTGTCTGTCTCACCTCTCTTTCTCTCCCCTTTCTCTCTCCTCTCTCTTTCTCTCTCTCTCTCTCTCTCTCTCACACACACTCTGTCACCTCTTTCCTCTCCCCCTTCCTTTCTCTCACCCCCTCCTTTGTCTCACCTCTCTCTACCTCTCTCTCTCTCATTCTTTTCTCTCCCTCTCATTCTCTCTTCCCTGCCTCCTCTCCCCCGCCCCCCCTCTCCCTCGCCCCCCTCTCCCTCGCCCCCCTCTCCCTCTTTCAAACCTGTCACCCACTTATCTCAACTTTCTTTCTTTCTTTCTTTCTTTCCATTATATCTCATCCTTCCTCTCTGTCTCCCCTCTCTTTCATTCTCTTTATTTCTCTCTCTCCTGCTCTCTCCTTTCACCCCTCCCTCTGTCTCACCTCGCTCTCTTTTTCTCTCTCTCCCTATTTTTCTTTCTCTCTAACCTTCTTTCTACCTATCTCTTTCTTTTGTTCTCTTCTCCCTCCCCTCTCTTAAACCCTGCTCCCCCTCTCTCTCAACCCTCTCCCACTCCCCCTCTCACCTCTCTCTCTTCTGTCTCTCCCTGCTTTCTCTACCCTGCTATCTGTGTCCCTTTCTCTCTCTTTCTCTCTACTCCCTTTCTCTCTCCTCTCTCTCTCACCCCGTTGTCTCTCTATCCCTCTCGTCCCCTTTATGAGGGATGATGGGTGTTGCTGGCTGCTGCTGTGATCTGTACTGTTGGGTGCGATGCTGGGAGAAGGGTGCTGGTCAGAGGCGGAACTAGCGGGCGATGCTAGGGGCCACCAGCTAGAATCTTGCCATGGGCATCAAACTGGTTAGGGCCGGCTCTGAGTGTGCCGCCTTGCCACCACTACACCAGGAAGCACTGGCAGCATTGACAGCAGGATTCTCCATGAAGGTGGCCCGGGCCTCCTGAGGTGAGGAGTTTTTTTTCGGTATGGCACTCCCAGTAACAGCATAGTGTGTGTGTGTGTGTGTGTGTGTGTGTGTATATATATATATATATATATATATATATATATATATACACATACATACATACATACATACATACACACTTACATATCTATTTTGATTAGACATATTGTGTCCTTTGACATAGGGGATCATTCCGAGTTGATCGCTCGCTAGATACTTTTTGCGGCGCTGCGATCAGATAGTCGGCGCCTATAGGGGAGTGTATTTTCGCTTTGCAAGTGTGTGATCGCCTGTGCAGCCGAGCTGCACAAAAAAGTTTTTAGCAGTTTCTGAGTAGCCCAGGACTTACTCAGCCGCTGCGATCACTTCAGCCTGTCCGGTCCCAAAATTGACATCAGACACCCGCCCTGCAAACGCTTGGACACGCCTGCATTTTTCCTACCACTCCCTGAAAACGGTCAGTTGCCACCCACAAACGCCTTCTTCCTGTCAATCTCCTTGTGATCGGCTGGGCGAATGGATTCTTCATACAATCCATCACTCGGCAACAATCCGCTTTGTAACCGTATGACGCGCAGTTCTGACCTGATCGCAGCGCAGCAAAAAATCCTAGCTTGTGATCAGGTCTGAATGACCCCCTTAGCGAGTTGAATCCAGTTGTTTCTTGCATGCCCATAATTAATGGAAGCTCGACAGAGCTATTCAATTGTAATGCAAATGAAAGTGAAGGCTATGGCCACCTATTGCTTATCACTTAGAAGCACTTGGTAAAACTGCATAATGTGGCTAAACCAGTCTAAACTATTGGTCATGCTGCCAAAATAGCAGTTTGGGCGATCCAACAGCCAATTGTTCACAGATTTCTGCTCACCACCTCAAGAGATTGCGAGCAGAAATCATGCAGTCATGGCAATACAATTGAATAGTTCCATTGGGCGCCCATTACTTATGGTCACCCAAAAAATAAATTCCCCCCAGTGACTCTCTCTAGAGAGATAGATATAGAGAGAGATAAAGATATATAGATAGATTTTTTATTTTATTTTCAAACACGCATACACACACGCATATATACATATATTTAAATACAGCACTAGTCACGCACCTATATCCGTAGCCCACATCACAGCCCTGAGGAAGCACACAACAGGCCCTTCAAAAATTTCAGCTCCAGGCCCATTAAGACCTTAATCTGGCACTGAGTTTGTGCAAGGGCCTCCAAATTGCCTCTTTTTCCTGCCTACTTGGATGCGGTCACTCATATAATCCTCCACCATTCTTTCAATGGTGAGAGAATCATATGCAGTGACAGTAGACGACATGTCAGTAATCGTTGGCAGGTCCTTCAGTCCGGACCAGATGTCAGTACTCACTCCAGACTGCCCTGCATCACCGCCAGCGGGTGGGCTCGGAATTCATAGCCTTTTCCTCGCACCCCCAGTTGCGGGAGAATGTGAAGGAGGAGATGTTGACGGGTCACGTTCCGCTTTTCTTGACAATTTTCTCACCAGCAGGTCTTTGAACCTCTGCAGACTTGTGTCTGCCGGAAAGAGAGATACAACGTAGGTTTTAAATCTAGAATCGAGCACGGTGGCCAAAATGTAGTGCTCTGATTTCAACAGATTGACCAACCGTGAATCCTGGTTAAGCGAATTAAGGGCTCCATCCACAAGTCCCACATGCCTAGCGGAATCGCTCTGTTTTAGCTCCTCCTTCAATGTCTCCAGCTTCTTCTGCAAAAGCCTGATGAGGGGAATGACCTGACTCAGGCTGGCAGTGTCTGAACTGACTTCACGTGTGGCAAGTTCAAAGGGTTGCAGAACCTTGCACAACTTTGAAATCATTCTCCACTACGCTTGAGTCAGGTGCATTCCCCCTCCTTTGCCTATATCGTGGGCAGATGTATAGGCTTGAATGGCCTTTTGCTGCTCCTCCATCCTCTGAAGCATATAGAGGGTTGAATTCCACCTCGTTACCACCTCTTGCTTCAGATGATGGCAGGGCAGGTTCAGGAATGTTTGGTGGTGCTCCAGTCTTCGGCACGCGGTGGCTGAATGCCGAAAGTGGCCCGTAATTCTTCAAGCCACCGACAGCATCTCTTGCACGCCCCTGTCGTTTTTTAAATAATTCTGCACCACCAAATTCAATGTATGTGCAAAACATGGGACGTGCTGGAATTTGCCCAGATGTAATGCACGCACAATATTGCTGGCGTTGTCCGATGTCACAAATCCCCAGGAGAGTCCAATTGGGGTAAGCCATTCTGCGATGATCTTCCTCAGTTTCCGTAAGGGGTTGTCAGCTGTGTGCCTCTTCTGGAAAGCGGTGATACAAAGCGTAGCCTGCCTAGGAACGAGTTGGCATTTGCGAGATGCTGCTACTGGTGCCGCCGCTGCTGTTCTTGCTGCGGGAGGCAATACATCTACCCAGTGGGCTGTCACAGTCATATAGTCCTGAGTCTGCCCTGCTCCACTTGTCCACATGTCCGTGGTTAAGTGGACATTGGGTACAACTGCATTTTTTAGGACACTGGTGACTCTTTTTCTGAGGTCTGTGTACATTTTCGGTATCGCCTGCCTAGAGAAATGGAACCTAGATGGTATTTGGTACCGGGGACACAGTACCTCAATCCAGGGGCGGATCCAGGAAAAAATGACAGGGGGGGCACCTTGTGCATGCCGAAGGCATGCGGTTCATGAAGGTGTGCGTGGCCTCACAACAAGGGCATGACCTAGCAACAAGGGTCATAGCCTCAAAGGGAACATCGTATTCGTAAGACGGGAAGAGGGTGACACTTTGGAGAGGCAGCGGGTGACACAAGAGAGAGGGTGATGGGTTTATAGTGACGCAGGGGAGAGGCAGTGGATGAAGGAAACATAGTGGGAGACGGAGAGGCAGTGGGTGACAGAGAGAGGGTGACAGTGAGAGGCAGAGTGGGTAACACCGGGGAAAGGGTGACGAGGAAAAAGTGGGTGATGCCAGGGGGAGGTGGCAGTGGGTAACAAGGAGAGGGGGACAGGGAGAGGCAGTGGGTACCCAAGGTCTCTGTAGGAGTAAGAGGGAGTAGTGAGACATTTGTAGTGAGGTTTACAGAGGCATGAAGGGAAAGATTCACTGGGGAAACAAACATTATAGCACACGGTATGAGCCGAAATTCACATTATAGCACACGGTATGAGCCGAAATTCACATTATAGCACACGGTATGAACCTAAATTCACATTATAGCACACGGTATGAGCCGAAATACACATTATAGCACATAGTATGAGACAAAATTCACATTATAGCACACAGTATGAGCCGAAATTCACATTATACCACACGTTATGAGCCGAAATTCACATTATACCACACAGTATGAGCCTAAATTCACATTATACCACACAGTATGAGCCGAAATTCACATTATAGCACATAGTATGAGACGAAATTCACATTATAGCACACGGTATGAGCCAAAATTCACATTATGCCGCTGAGGAGTGAAAACGCTGTCACCACCATGTGCTATCTCTCAAGCAACCCCACCACGCAAGAAGAACATCCTGAGAGGAGCCGCTACCTCTGCCAGCAGCCAGCCTCTAAATGGATGGTGGCCGCTGCTGCAGCCACGTCGGAGTCTCACACTGTCTAAGGCTGAGCTCCGGGCAGTACTGGTATATATCAAGATCAACCAGAATCCGTTGGTATCCTAAGTGAACAGGATTTTCCTGCCAGTTTGTGATATTAACCCCCGCTGCTCCTCAGGGTAAAGTGTCCGCAAACAACAGTGTGGTGGTGTGTACCTTTAACTCCCTTGAAGGTGGTCCAGTTGCCAGGCTCTGGTGGTACAATCACTTGTTCACGTCTTGGATAGGTTTACGAAGTCCGCCGGCGAAGCTCCTGTACAAGCCGCTATTAGCGCTAAGCGGCACTGTTCGGGATCAATGAGATCTGTGATCACAGCCTAACCATCCCCAGATCACAGATCTCATTGATCCCGAACAGTGCCGCTTAGCGCTAATAGCGGCTTGTACGGAAACTTCGCCGGCGGACTCCGTTAACCTGTCCAAGATGTGAACAAGTGATTGTTTGTTTAAAGTGCCAGACATGACAGGGGGGGCACGGGCCCGCGTGCCCCCCCCCCCCCCCCCGGGATCCGCCACTGCCTCAATCAAGTCTCTAGTTGCCTCTGAATTAACGGTGGATACCGGAACCACGTTTCTCACCGCCCAGGCTGCCATGGCCAAGTTATCTGCTTTGCAGCAGGATGACTGCTGTGATATTTCATCTTCCTCGCAAAGGACTGTTGGACAGTCAATTGCTTACTGGAAGTAGTACAAGTGGTCTTCCGACTTCCCCTCTGGGATGACGATCGACTCCCAGTAGCAACAACAGCAGCGCCAGCAGCAGTAGGCGTTACACTCAAGGATGCATCGGACTAATCCCAGGCAGGAGAGGACTCGTCAGACTTGCCAGTGACATGGCCTGCAGGACTATTGGCTTTCCTGTGTAAGGTGGAAATTGACACTAAGGGAGTTGGTGGTGTGGTTTGCAGGAGCTTGGTTACAAGAGGAAGGGATTTAGTGGTCAGTGGACTGCTTCCGCTGTCATCCAAAGTTTTTGAACTTGTCACTGACTTATGATGAATGCGCTGCAGGTGACGTATAAGGGAGGATGTTCCGAGGTGGTTAACGTCCTTACCCCTACTTATTACAGCTTGACAAAGGCAACACACGGCTTGATACCTGTTGTCCGCATTTGTGTTGAAATAATTCCACACCGAAGAGCTGATTTTTTTTTTGTATTTTGACCAGGCATGTCAATGGCCATATTCGTCCCATGGACAACAGGTGTCTCCCCGGGTGCCTGACTTAAACAAACCACCTCACCATCAGAATCCTTCTTGTCAATTTCCTCCCCAGCACCAGCAACACCCATATCCTCATCCTGGTGTACTTCAACAGTGACATCTTCAATTTGACTATCAGGAACTGGACTGCGGGTGCTCCTGCCAGCACTTGCAGGGGGCGTGCAAATGGTGGAAGGCGCAAGCTCTTCCCGTCCAGTGTTGGGAAGGTCAGGCATCGCAACCGACACAATTGGACTCTCCTTGGGGATTTGTGATTTAGAAGAACGCACAGTTCTTTGCTGTGCTTTTGCCAGCTTAAGTCTTTTCATTTTTCTAGCGAGAGGATGAGTGCTTCCATCCTCATGTGAATCTGAACCACTAGCCATGAACATAGGCCAGGGCCTCAGCCGTTCCTTGCCACTCCGTGTCGTAAATGGCATATTGGCAAGTTTACGCTTCTCATCAGACGCTTTCAATTTAGATTTTTGGGTAATTTTACTGAACTTTTGTTTTTTGGATTTTACATGCTCTCTACTATGACATTGGGCATCGGCCTTGGCAGACGACGTTGATGGCATTTCATTGTCTCGGCCATGACTAGTGGCAGCAGCTTCAGCACGAGGTGGAAGTGGATCTTGATCTTTCCCTATTTTAACCTCCACATTTGTGTTCTCCATTTTTTAATGTGTGGAATTATATGCCAGTATCAATAGCAATGGCCTACTACTATATATACTGCGCACAACTAAAATGCACCACAGGTATAGAATGTAGATGGATAGTATACTTGACGACACAGAGGTAGGTACAGCAGTGGCCTTCCGTACCGTACTGCTATATATACTGGTGGTCACAGTGTCAGCAAACTGCAAAACTAAAATGCACCACAGGTATAGAATGTAGATGGATAGTATACTTGACGACACAGAGGTAGATACAGCAGTGGCCTTCCGTACCATACTGCTATATATACTGGTGGTCACTGTGTCAGCAAACTGCACAACTGAAATGCACCACAGGTATAGAATCTAGATGGATAGTATACTTGACGACACAGAGGTAGGTACAGCAGTGGCCTACCGTACCGTACTGCTATATATACTGGTGGTCACTGTCAGCAAACTGCAAAACTAAAATGCACCACAGGTATAGAATCTAGATGGATAGTATACTTGACGACACAGAGGTAGGTAGAGCAGTGGCCTTCCGTACCGTACTGCTATATATACTGGTGGTCACTGTGACAGCAAACTGCACAACTGAAATGCACCACAGGTATAGAATCTAGATGGATAGTATACTTGACGACACAGAGGTAGGTACAGCAGTGGCCTTCCGTACCGTACTGCTATATATTCTGGTGGTCACTGTGTCAGCAAACTGCAAAACTAAAATGCACCCCAGGTATAGAATGTAGATGGATAGTATACTTGACGACACAGAGGTAGGTACAGCAGTGGCCTACTGTACCGTAATGCTATATATTATATACTGGTGGTCAGCAAACTGTGCAAAACTGAAATGCACCACAGGTATGGATGGATAGTATACTTGACGACACAGAGGTAGGTACAGCAGTGGCCTTCTGTACCGTACTCCTATATATTATATACTGGTGGTCAGCAAAATTATGCACTGTACTCCTACTATATACTGTCTACAATGCAGCACAGATATGGAGTGTTTTTCAGGCAGACAATGTATACTGGTGGTCACTGGTCAGCAAAACTCTGCACTGTACTCCTCCTATATAATATTATACTGGTGGTCCCCAGTCCCCACAATAAAGCAGCACACTGAGCACAGATATGGAGTGTTTTGCAGGCAGACAACGTATACTGGTGGTCACTGTCAGCAAAACTCTGCACTGTACTCCTGCTATATAATACAGCTGCTCCCCAGTCCCCACAATTAAGCAGTGTGAGCACAGATATATGCAGCACACTGAGCACAGATAAGGAGCGTTTTTTTCATGCAGAGCACGGATAAAACTGGTGGTCACTGATCAGCAAAACTCTGTACTGTACTCCTCCTATATTAATATACAGCTGCTCCCCAGTCCCCACAATTAAGCAATAAGTAAAGCAAGCACAAATATTTGCATCAACAATACACGAAGAGGACGCCAGCCACGTCCTTTCCCTAACATTTCCAATGCACGAGTGAAAATGGCGGCGACGCGCGGCTGCTTATATAGAATCCAAATCTTGCGAGAATCCGACAGCGGGATGATGACGTTCGGGCGCACTCGGGTTAACCGAGCCATACGGGAGAATCCGAGTATGCCTCGGACCCGTGTAAAATGGGTGAAGTTCGGGGGGGTTCGGTTTCCGAGAAACCGAACCCGCTCATCACTATATAATACAGCTGCTCCCCAGTCCCCACAATTAAGCAGTGTGAGCACAGATATATGCAGCACACTGAGGACAGCTATGGAGTGTTTTTCAGGCAGACAACGTATACTGGTGGTCACTGTCAGCAAAACTGTGCACTGTACTCCTCCTATATAATATACT
This sequence comes from Pseudophryne corroboree, assembly GCF_028390025.1. Lineage (NCBI taxonomy): Eukaryota > Metazoa > Chordata > Amphibia > Anura > Myobatrachidae > Pseudophryne > Pseudophryne corroboree. Next base: position 381,700,070 of record NC_086450.1, on the reverse strand, counting down.
GGTGGTCCCCAGTCCCCACAATAAAGCAGTGTGAGCACAGATATATGCAGCACACTGAGCACAGATATGGAGTATTTTTCAGGCAGACAACGTATATTGGTGGTCACTGTCAGCATAACTCTGCACTGTACTCCTCCTATATAATACAGCTGCTCCCCAGTCCCCACAATTAAGCAATAAGCACAAATATTTTTGCATCAAGAATTCAAGATTAACAAACGGAGAGGACGCCAGCCACGTCCTCTCCCTAACATTTCCAATGCACGAGTGAAAATGGCGGCGACGTGCGGCTGCTTATATTGAATCCTAATCTCGCGAGAATCCGACAGCGGGTTGATGACGTTCGGGCGCGCTCGGGTTAACGAGCCATACGGGAGAATCCGAGTATGCCTCGGACCCGTGTAAAATCGGTGAAGTTCGGGGGGTTTCGGTTTCCGAGGTACCGAACCCGCTCATCACTAGTGGAAATTATGGTTATTGAGCTTAATAATACTATAGGATCAAAATTACCCCCAAATCCTATGATTTTAGCTGTTTTTGAGTTTTTAAAATAAATCACCCGAATCCAAAACACATCCAAATCCAAAACCCGAAAGGGTGGTTTTGCCAAAACGCGTCCGAATCCAAAACACCACCGCAGACCCGAATCCAAAACCAAAACACAAAACACGAAAAATGCCCACTGCACATCTCTACTCCCAATCTAATACCTTTGTAATAGGTACCAGACATAAGTAATGTAGTTAATGTTGAAAACGGCACTCCATAGTAAAGTACTGGCTATGCAGACCTGGAGGTATGTATAAATATCCCTCTTAGGAGTCGTATCTTTTGCACCTAATATAGGACCTGATTCAGTATCAGTTGCAGTTTTTCTAAATTAGCAAAACTGCAACTACTAACGATTGCATGCTGGGGGCAGCCCAGCCAAGGCCCTCTAGCATGCTAATGGCCGCCAGCAATGCAATTCAATTGCGATTGCATCTCTATCTGCGCAAAATAAGTGGAGATGTGCACCGTAAATTTTTCGGGTTTTGTGTTTTGGTTTTGGATTCGGTTCCGCGGCCGTGTTTTGGATTCGGACGCGTTTTGCCAAAACCTCTCTGAAAATTTTTTGTCGGATTCGGGTGTGTTTTGGATTCGGGTGTTTTTTTACAAAAAACCCTCAAAAACAGCTTAAATCATAGAATTTGGGGGTCATTTTGATCCTATAGTATTATTAACCTCAATAACCATAATTTACATTCATTTTCAGTCTATTCTGAACACCTCACATCTCACAATATTATTTTTAGTCCTAAAATTTGCACCGAGGTTGCTGGATGGCTAAGCTAAGCGACACAAGTGGCTGACACAAACACCTGGCCCATCTAGGAGTGGCACTGCAGTGTCAGACAGGATGGCACTTCAAAAAAATAGTCCCCAAACAGCACATGGTGCAAAGAAAAAAAGAGACGCACCAAGGTCGCTGTGTGACTAAGCTAAGCGACACAAGTGGCCGACACAAACACCTGGCCCATCTAGGAGTGGCACTGCAGTGTCAGACAGGATGGCACTTCAAAAAAATAGTCCCCAAACAGCACATGGTGCAAAGAAAAAAAGAGACGCACCAAGGTCGCTGTGTGACTAAGCTAAGCGACACAAGTGGCCGACACAAACACCTGGCCCATCTAGGAGTGGCACTGCAGTGTCAGACAGGATGGCACTTCAAAAAAATTGTCCCCAAACAGCACATGATGCAAAGAAAAAAAGAGGCGCACCAAGGTCGCTGTGTGACTAAGCTAAGCGACACAAGTGGCCGACACAAACACCTGGCCCATCTAGGAGTGGCACTGCAGTGTCAGACAGGATGGCACTTCAAAAAAAATAGTCCCCAAACAGGACATGATGCAAAGAAAAAAAGAGACGCACCAAGGTCGCTGTGTGACTAAGCTAAGCGACACAAGTGGCCGACACAAACACCTGGCCCATCTAGGAGTGGCACTGCAGTGTCATACAGGATGGCACTTCAAAAAAATTGTCCCCAAACAGCACATGATGCAAAGAAAAAAAGAGGCGCACCAAGGTCGCTGTGTGACTAAGCTAAGCGACACAAGTGGCCGACACAAACACCTGGCCCATCTAGGAGTGGCACTGCAGTGTCAGACAGGATGACACTTCAAAAAAATAGTCCCCAAACAGCACATGATGCAAAGAAAAAAAGAGGTGCACCAAGGGCGCTGTGTGACTAAGCTAAGCGACACAAGTGGCCGACACAAACACCTGGCCCATCTAGGAGTGGCACTGCAGTGTCAGACAGGATGGCACTTCAAAAAAATAGTCCCCAAACAGCACATGATGCAAAGAAAAAAAGAGGTGCAATGAGGTAGCTGTGTGACTAAGCTAAGCGACCCAAGTGGCCGACACAAACACCTGGCCCATCTAGGAGTGGCACTGCAGTTTTCTAGCGAGAGGATGAGTTCTTCCATCCTCATGTGAACCTGAACCATTAGCCATGAACATAGGCCAAGGCCTCAGCCGTTCCTTGTCACTCCGTGTCGTAAATGGCATATTGGCAAGTTTACGCTTCTCATCAGACGCTTTTAATTTTGATTTTTGGGTCATTTAACTGAACTTTTGTTTTTTGGATTTTACATGCTCTCTACTATGACATTGGGCATCGGCCTTGGCAGACGACGTTGATGGCATTTCATCGTCTCGGCCATGACTAGTGGCAGCAGCTTCAGCACGAGGTGGAAGTGGATCTTGATCTTTCCCTATTTTAACCTCCACATTTTTGTTCTCCATATTTTAATGTGTGGAATTATATGCCAGTATCAATAGCAATGGCCTACTACTATATATACTGCGCACAACTGAAATGCACCACAGGTATGGATGGATAGTATACTTGACGACACAGAGGAAGGTAGAGCAGTGGCCTTCCGTACCGTACTGCTATATATACTGGTGGTCACTGTCAGCAAACTGCAAAACTAAAATGCACCACAGGTATAGAATCTAGATGGATAGTATACTTGACGACACAGAGGTAGGTAGAGCAGTGGCCTTCCGTACCGTACTGCTTTATATACTGGTGGTCACTGTCAGCAAACTGCAAAACTAAAATGCACCACAGGTATAGAATCTAGATGGATAGTATACTTGATGACACAGAGGTAGGTAGAGCAGTGGCCTTCCGTACCGTACTGCTATATATACTGGTGGTCACTGTCAGCAAACTGCAAAACTAAAATGCACCACAGGTATAGAATCTAGATGGATAGTATACTTGACGACACAGAGGTAGGTAGAGCAGTGGCCTTCCGTACCGTACTGCTATATATACTGGTGGTCACTGGTCAGCAAAACTCTGCACTGTACTCCTCCTATATAATATACTGGTGGTCCCCAGTACCCACAATAAAGCAGTGTGAGCACAGATATATGCAGCACACTGAGCACAGATATGGAGCGTTTTTCAGGCAGACAATGTATACTGGTGGTCACTGGTCAGCAAAACTCTGCACTGTACTCCTCCTATATAATACTGCTGGTCCCCAGTCCCCACAATAAAGCAGTGTGAGCACAGATATATGCAGCACACTGAGCACAGATATGGAGCATTTTTCAGGCAGAGAACGGATAAAACTGGTGGTCACTGATCAGCAAAACTCTGCACTGTACTCCTCCTATATAATACAGCTGCTCCCCAGTCCCCACAATTAAGCAATAAGCACAAACGGAGAGGACGCCAGCCACGTCCTCTCCCTAACATTTCCAATGCACGAGTGAAAATGGCGGCGACGCGCGGCTCCTTATATAGAATCCGAATCTCGCGAGAATCCGACAGCGGGATGATGACGTTCGGGCGCGCTCGGATTAACCGAGCTATACGGGAGAATCCGAGTATGCCTCGGACCCGTGTAAAATGGGTGAAGTTCGGGGGGGGTCGGTTTCCGAGGAACCGAACCCGCTCATCACTAAAAATAAGTGATGCCACACTGCCTGTGTAGCCTTAGTTGCGAAGGCAGGCACAGCATGGAAAATCAGGAAACCGCTTAAGCCTGGGGGACTCACCTGTGTGGCATCAACGGAGGATCCGGAGGACGTACTTGGCAGTTTGGGGACACCTTTAGTAACCGGGACTTTGGGTGACTATATCTCTACACTGTCCGCTGCGGTTTCCTGATTGTCCTGGATGCCTTTTACTACTTGCTGTTTTTTAACCTTTGTTTGTGAGTGTATCTTGTATTAAATCAATTTTTAAAATACATAGACGATATTGCACTATTATTATTCTCTGTTCAAGCTCCATATGGAAACGATATGGTTAACACGTCTATGAAGTAGAGTCAGCCAGAATGAGATTCTGCTAACTACATGCGAATTTATCAGCTGTGCTATGTGAGTGGGACCAATGATTAATAAAATCACACTTCTATTCAAGCGGATTGCACTATGTGTTGCATTTTTCTGTTATCTTTTTAGTACATTGTTAATCGATTTGGAGCTGGAATCATTCTGCTGTATTATTTGTGTAAGCCATTTTGACCACATAGCTCTTGATGTGTTAAGGTTGCGCTACCTGGTCTCACTAATTTTGGGTTCATGGTTCTTTATTAAAACCACGGTGAAGGTTTTTTTCTGTGGTACTAAGGGCTGCCACCTAAATATAAGCGCAATTAGGATCTTCTATTTTGTTTACCTCAAACTCTGCTGAGCCTCTGTGCAAACGCTTTGTCCAGCCATTTGCGGTATTGCGGGCCCAGGTGGGAATGCACCTGTCAATGCAATAAACATTTCACCTACCCCCTTAATTATTTAAAGCCTTTCCACTGTTCCTCTCACTTTTAGGAACTGGACCCTCCCTACCCTTTGTTTTCATATCTGCATTTATTTTGTTTGCCTTACTTTCTATGTTTTTAGTGATTGCTTTTTCCAATGTTGGGACAATGTGGTGCTTTAGAAATCGATGACAATAGTAATAATTATTCATGTCTAAAATATCTGTCAATCATGTCTTAAATAAGTTATGAGCGTAAAGAACTGTCAGAACTGTCTACGTTTCTTGTGTCATATTCATACTGCTTCATGCTGTTATTACCATTGTAGATTAGTGGCTATAAGAGCGCTTTTCCATATAAACTAACCTGGATTGTGCAAGAAGCTGGGGCTGCTAAACCATGAATGCCTCCTAAATGCTCTAACCCTTGAAGCTCATTTAAATTAGAGATGAGCAGGTTAAAATTTACTCTTTTTTTTTTTTTGGCAAAGTAGCACAAGTTCGGAATTATCTTATTGGCTATCCAAAACACGTGAGATCCGATAACCAATAAGATTCCGTTTTTGAGATCTGAACATGTTTTTTTTTAATCTATGTATATTGTTTTCACATACTCTATATCTATTTTTATAAAACTTTCTACACTCCGACCGTAACTACTCTTGCTTATCCTATACTTTATTACACCTCACTATTTTCTACTAGTGTGATGCCCTAGCTTTTTTTGGGCTGGGCTGGTTTGGGGGTGCCCTGCAATCCAGATGTGAACCCCAAAAGTGTAGGGACTTGCTCGATAGAGGTGACCTCAACGCGGTGGGCAAGCCCATATTATTGGCCAACTGTATGCTAACTACCTCTTATAATATATATATATTCTAAATTACAGTAATGATTGCATAGTGCATCTGCACGCATTCCTTCCAGAGATCTGAACATAACCAGGTAAATCTGAACTGCTCATCTCTAATTTAAATATAGTGTCACTGTTTCCTCCTCCTTTGTAAAGACCACAACCAGAGAGGTGCTGCGCAGTTACAATTTTAAATGAGAGTGCCATGTTATGGCAAAAAGGGTATCCATAATCACTTAACTGGCACAGCTGCATAGGATGCAGCTGCAGCCAGATGGCATTTCTCTGTTATGGTTGCATCCCACGTGACTGTACTTTCTACTCTGTCCCATGGCGATTTATATGGAAATCAGTTCTGCACAAGTGCAGAACATATCTCCTCCTCTTCCTCTGGTCTGTGGCTGTTAAACAGCATTCTCTAGCCGATGATTTTAGAGCCCCAGAAAGCCATGCAATGGGCATTCTAGGGTGTATGTGTGATCCACCAATAGTTGCAATGTATGTATAATTTCCCCATCCCTAATACTACTGCATATGACTGAGGGCTGGAGGCAGCATGCATAAAAATGTGGCCAAACCTCAGAAAATGTAGTTGCCGGAGGTTTGGCTGTGTACTACATATAGACCAAGGAATGTGATAGATTCTGGGGCTTGGATGAGGTGGGCAACGCCATCTTGCCCAGTAGAAGCCTATGGGCTTCTATTGCACAGTCCCTCTGAGAGGAATCCAACCGGATCCCTCAGCACCCCCTGTGGCGCGCTCGTCACTAGACACATGCGCAGATGGACTCCCGGGTCATAAACCCGGAAGTCCACACATAGCGAAGGATAGCTCTTACCGCAAGAGCTGTCCTTCTGGATTTTCTTTTTCTGCGGGGGAGGGCAGAGAAAGCTGTGCAGAAATAAGGATCTCGCAGTGAGCTGATGCTGGCGTAATTATCACAGGGTTCATTGTGGGGGGTTTTCACAATTTTTTTTAGTAAATTTGCGCAGATCGCATTTACCATTATAAGTTCATGAAAAACTGCTCCAAAAGCCCTCCAATACATTTGAGTGATACTAAAATAATGTGAAGAAGGTGTGAAAAAACCCTTTTCACATTTTTTTAAGTAAAAATAATGTTACTAAATAGGTTCCTTAGGAAAAACAACAATATCACCAATGTAGAGTCCCTCTGCGCTTAACAATATATGATAATATGAGGATTCGCAATCAGATGTCAGCCTCTGGCATTGAAATCTCTATTTCCAAAGTGTCCCTCAAAGACAATGAATAAAAACACTTCATAGGGTAATATTGCATTCGACAGATGACACCAGTGCCGGCCCTAACCAATATGATGCCCTAGGCAAGATTTTGGCTGGTGCCCCCTAGCACCACCGCTGGTTCCGCCTCTGACCTTGCACCTCTTTCCCAGCACCATCACCCCTCACCCATAGCAGTCCTTATTTTGGTGTTTGTACCTCCTATATTTTAAATAGGAACAGTTCGCACATTTGGCGCACAGCCCAAAAAGGGGTGTATTTATGCTGGCAAGGAGCATGGCCACACAATAGTAACCCCAATTCCAATTACGCCACACAGTACTGCAACTTTATTCACATTTGATCATGCGATAGTGTCCATAATTCATATTACATCCCACGGTAGTATCACTTTATCTTATAAACGTTACTCCTCACAGTAGAGCCCCTTATTCACATTACATCACACTGAATTGCTCCTTATTCACATTACACCACACTCTTGCTCTTTATTCGCATTAGACGACACAGTAGTGCCCTTTCTATACGCAATGCCACATAGTAGAGCACCTTATACACATAATGCCACACATTAGTAATGCATTTATACACATAATTCCACACAGTAATGCCCCTTACACATATGAGACACATTATTAATGTCCTTATAAACATAATGCACCTTACACATTATGACAACCTTTATTAATGCCCTTTTGCACATAATGTCCCTTACACATATGTCGCACATTATTAATGCCCTTATACACATAATGACACACATATTGTCCCTTACACATTTGCTGCACATTATTAGTGCCCCTATACACATAATGACACATACAGTAGTACCCTCTTACACATATTCCGCACATTATTAATACCCATAGTGCCCCTTTACACATATGTTGCCCATTATTAATGCATTTTTACATGACACACATAATGCTCCTTACACATATTCCAAACACTACTGCACAACCAACCCACTCACATGCACACAGCACTCACACTGCCACTAACACTGTGACCTCTGCCTCTGCTTGGATACAGATGTGTCCTCATAAATCTTGCCTCAATGCTAACGTTGGGCACCTTTTTTTAATGAAAATGCATCTTATTTGCATTGCTATGTGGCTAGGATGCACAAGCAGCTTCTGCTGATTAAAATTATATGCAGCATGCTTGTATACTGTGTGAGACTGTGGATGTATTTGCATATGAAATGCTACACACAGAATATAGGCATGCCGCATATCATTTTAATCAGCAGAAGCTGCTGATGCCCCTAGGCATATCAAATACCCTAGGCAATTGCCTAGTTTGCCTATGCCTATGGCCGGCTCTGGATGACACTGTGTGGATCACAATAATTGAAACCTCCTACCATATGGAGAGGTCTACACTGATAGTAGACAAACCAGCACGTGTGATGAGAGAGTTTACCCCACAAGGAACTTCAGGATCCTTACGTCCGCATTTCCAACCACCACAAAAACAAAAATTGATCCAAATAGCATAATACAGTAATTTAATCCACAAACAAATAAAAGAAAATGACATAAAGGAACAGTAGTACTGGACTCTCACCTGGCCAAATGGTCTACTATGCATAAGCAGACAAAAGAGCATAAGTTGTAAACACAGGCATCCCCGAATACTCCACCTCCAACCAGTCAAATGAGTCCAGTGTACCCGTCCAGATCCTCCGTGCCTATTGTTTTGTTTTTTATGTATGATTGAAGTGTGGGTGACGCTTCACACCAATTGAATTCCACAGGCTGCTATTTGCACAGAGGCTAAGCTCAATATATTTTCTAGTTCTAAATAGGCTCCTTAGATTTGGGAAGGGTATGTCCATGCTCAAATCTAATTTGCAGTGTATAAATAAAGCTGCCCACCATTTGTGAGGCTATATATGCAAAAGCAGCCAGTATTTGCCTGATTATCTGATATAGTGCATAATAGATTATACTTATCCCTATATGTATACATATATATGTATGTACATATGTGTGTGTGTGTGTGTGTGTGTGTGTGTGTGTGTGTGTTTGTGTGTGTGTACAGTGCATCCAGGAGGTATTCACAGCGTTTCACTTTTTCCGCATTTTGTTATGTTACAGCCTTATTCCAAAATGGAATAAATTCATATTTTGTTCCCTCAAAATTGTACATACCATACCCCATAATGACAGCGTGAATTTTTTTTTTTTTAGATTTTTGCAAATTTATTAAAAAATAAAAAGAACTAAGAAATCACATGTACATAAGTAATCAAAGTCTTTGCCATGAAGCTTAAATTTGAGCTCAGGTGCATCATGTTTCCACTGATCATCCTTGAGATGTTCCTACAGCTTAACTGGAGTCCACCTGTGGTAAATTCAGTTGAATGGACATGATTTGGAAAGGCACACAGCTGTCTATATAAGGTCACACACTTCACAGTGCATGTCTGAGCACAAACCCGGCATGAAGTCAAATTAATTGTCTGTAGACCTCCAAAACAGGATTGTCTTGAGGCACAAATTTGGGAAAAGGTACAGAAAAATATCTGCTGCTTTGAAGGTCCCAATAGGCACAGTGGCATCCATCATCCATAAATGGAAGAAGTTCGGAACCACCAGGACTCTTCCTAGAGCTTGCTGTATGTCTAAACTGAGCGATCGGGGAAGAAGGGCCCTAGTCAGGGAAGTGACCAAGAACCCTATGGTCACTCTGTCAGAGCTATAGCATTCCTTTTGGAGAGAGGAGAACCTTCCAGAAGGACAACCATCTCTGCAGCAATCCACCAATCAGACCTGTATGGTAGAGTGGCCAGATGGAGGCCACTTCTTAGTAAAAAGTACATGGCAGCCCACCTTGAGTTTGCCAAAATGTACCTGAAGGACTCTCAGACCGTGAGAAACAAAATTCTCTGGTCTGATGAGACAAAGATTGAACTCTTTGGCATGAATGTCAGGCGTCATGTTTGGAGGAAACCAGGCAACGCGCATCACCAGGCCAATACCATTCCTACAGTGAAGCATGGTGGTGGCAGCATCATGCTGTGGGGATGTTTTTCGATGGCAGGAACTTGGAGACTAGTCAGGATAGAGGAAACGATGAATGCAGCAATGTACAGAGACATCCTGAATGAAAACCTGCTCCAGAGCGCTCTTGTCCTCAGACTGTGACGGTTCATCTTTCAGCATGACAACGACCCTAAGCACACAGCCAAGATATCAAAGGAGTGGCTTCAGTACAACTCTGTGAATGTCCATGAGTGGCCCAGCCAGAGTCCAGGCTTGAATCCGATTGAATATCTCTGGAGAGATCTGAGCTGTGCACTGACGCTTCCCATTTAACCTGATAGAGCTTGAGAGGTGCTGCAAAGAGGAATGGGCGAAACTGCCCAAAGATAGGTGTGCCAAGCTTGTGGCATCATATTCAAAAAGATTTGAGGCTGTAATTGCTGCCAAAGGTGCATCAACATAGTATTGAGCAAAGGCTGTGAATACTTATGTACATGTGATTTCTTTGTTTTTTTATTTTTTATAAATTTGCAAAAATCTCAAAAAACTTTTGTTCACGCTGTCATTACGGGGTATTGTGTGTAGAATTTTCAGGGAAAAATTAATTTATTACATTTTGGAATAAGGCTGTAACAACAAAATGTAGAAAACTTGAAGCGCTGCGAATACTTTCCGGATGCACTGCATATATATATATATATATATATATATATATATATATATATATAAAGACCAACAGTGGTCGGCACTCCGACAAACAAATGTCAACTGCCCCGGTGCCCTCCAAGGGATTTAGTATAGACACTGTGGTTCCTAGGGAGGATATAGCACACTCCCAAATGCTGAAAGAACCAGGCGGCACTCTGGGGACTGGTGCAACAAATAATGAAATTTTAGTGAAAAATTACATAAGTGAATGGCATAGCGTTGCCATTCACTTATGTGATTTTTCACTAAAATTTCATCATTTGTTGCACCAGTCCCGAGAGTGCCGCCTGGTTCTTTCAGCATTTGGGAGTGTGCTATATCCTCCCTAGGAACCACAGTGTCTATATATATATATATACTTTTACATTTTTAAAATACATTATGAGACGATGGATTCGCCTAATCCCCATTTATATAATGCTGTATTTATGTCACATTTTAGATGACGGGTTATGATATACACTACTTTTTAAGATTGCACTTTAGATAATAAATGAATCTCATATATATATATATATATATATATATATATATATATATATAATACATCTCTTTGTTTTTATAGTTTCCAATACCCATAATATTTATTAAAAACATCATGTTTGCATGTTGCATAATAAATTAATATCACAATATGCTTCTTGTATTTTGGCAAAGTCCCTGGGATTACTTGAGGATAAGATATTCTTGTTTTTTTTAATTGTGTATCTTATTTTATCAGCTATTTAAAAATAAACATGGACAAAATAAACGAGCCTTCCATCTGCATTTCTACATGAAAATAGGAAACCATCTGCACTATCAATATTCTGCTTTTTGATGCAAGCAGTCATTTTTCAATGTTTAATTTCCATGGAAAGCGACCTGAAGCCGTATACAGACTAGTTTTATTCTCCTTTCACACATACAGTCGCTGAGAAAAGTGAATTTCTCAGATTTATGAGCTGCTAAAATTGCATTTGTAAGATTTCAAATGTCACATTTCACCAGCTATAAGAAAACAATTAACATTTAGAAAAGCACAGAAAATTGTTTTTGGGCTACAGCAATTTGCACTATCCATATGGAGCCAATATCCTAATAGATGATTACCATTAAAAATGTGCTTTTGTCCTGGGGATGCGCAAAATCATGACAAAATGTCACATAAATTGAGTTTCGTGGTGGAACAAGTTGTTCCGCAGAGGTACAAAGTACCTGACATACTATCTTCAAATCCTGCATTTCCTTCACCATTCCGCTACATTACCCAGCAAGACAGAGTTGTACATAATTCCGCCAAGTTGCACTGAGTGCCCGCAAGTAAAAGGAGATATTCGCCTGTACGTAATGTTGCGCTCATCTATGCACCAGCATCCGTACTCTTGGTGTCATTGGTGCTATCATTATCAGTGCTTACTTGCACCAACCTTAATCTTGGCCTTCAACTTGGAAGGAGACAAATATCTGCATACACACAATTCTGCTTATCCTGTTGTTCCAGCTACATGACCTGATGCCTAGAATGGAGCCATGGTGCCAGTAACAAGTGCATGCCACCCCACCAGTATGGAATTGTACAAGAATGGTGTAGCAAAATCAAGATCAAGTTATAAAAAAACATCAGGACATTATCAGAGTGGGGCATGAAGAGTCAACTGGGCAAATGTAAAGTCAGGGGCACATGAAATAGCACTGATGAATGGATACTGACAGCGGGCAGAGGGGCATTGGTAACTCGGAGAGGAAATGTAAACGTGCAGGGCAGACAGTATTTAGGAAATTACCCCAGGAACTGCCAAATGCTAGCCTGGGGAACATTCCACATAGTGCATAAACAATGACCCATCTCGTAATGTGACTTTATTTTTGGTACCACGAGTGAGTGTATTATGTGACTGGCTTTATAGCAGGGTATCCTATAGCTCCCCGGTTATTTTGGAATTGGAATGTCCAGCTTACCTTCATGCAGAACATACTGTGCTAAGCAATTCCACAACTATGAAGAGCCAGAGCCACTAATAAATGTAAAGTGTTAAAGACTGAAAACCCACCTGCCTTGCAGCTGGTATTCTGGCCAATCTGCTTTCCTCTGTAGCCTCTCTGGAGCAGTGCAGGGGAGCGGAGCCCTTTAACCTGGGCAGCTTGTATTACTGTAACAAGTGAATATGCTGTGTAATAGCAAGTCTGTTATTTTAAGTTCTCTTAATATACAAAAAAAAAGTCACATGTAAAAATTATTTATTATTTGTGCTTTTTCAGGGTAATTTTGATAGCATTTGTTTCGTGTTGGGTATGCGTGACTGGCGGTGGAATACTGGTGTGTGTGTGTGTGTGTGTGTGTGTGGGGGGGGGGGGGGGTGCAAGAACAACAAGCCCCCTGCGGACACCCACAACCGGGAATAGTTCCTGCTAGTCAGCATGCTGACCATCGGCATTCTCAGGCAGGGGGCGGTATGTGTGTGTGTGTGGGGGGGGGGGGGGGGGGGCGGAGGGGGTGTTCTGACCGGCGGTCTCCTGACTGCTGGTCACATAGCTACATCCCTCTTTGTCTCAATTGGTGCTATTAAGATGGCCATGTATCTTACCAAATATTATATGTTTTTAAGATATAGGAACTTTTTCTATCAAGAACAGCCACTTTGTGGTTATTCCCAGAGAAACAAAATCCCTTATTGCCACATTTCATAAAAATAAAAATATCACTGACATTGGAACAAAGCGGTAACGGTTCATTTAGAGCTTTGCCATGCCTCCCTTTTAGCCTGGCTTGCCAGATTTGGATGTTTATTTGGGTGTGATACGGGTGACCGGCGCTCGGGATGCCAGCGGTCAAAGAACAGACAGCGGCATGCCAATGGTGAAAATCCCGACAGGGGTCTGGTAAGTATATTTACCTTTCCCCCACCCCAATAACCCTCCCTTTTCACAGCCTAACCCTAACCACCCACCCTGCAGCCTAATCATCCCCACAGTCTAACCCTAACCCTCCCTTCCCCACAGCCTAACGCTACACCTAACCCTAGGGCCATAACTTGGTGTATGCAGATGGTGATTAGCACACAGCACATTTGCGCTGTGGGTGCACTATCCACTCCGATTGACCATCACCAGCTGCAGCGCTGTCTGCTATAACATATAATAGTAGCGTTTCGACCGGCACCTCTGCCGGACACACAGCTGCTGATGTACATTATAGCCAGCAGCGCTGCTCAGTCTCCCTGTGTGCTCTGCCCCGCTCCTCCATCCCCCTACTCCTTAACTTGTCCAGCAGCATCCCTGCACCAGCACGGGCCAGAGCCGCACCTCCTCCCAGCAGGGAGCCGCACAGGAGATGCCGGAAACCGGGCCCAGGAGGACGGAGTTTATACAGACTGGCGGCACTTCCTGCATAAGCAGCTCTGGCTCCACAGTGTACCCGTGTCACCCGCACAGGGACATCCCCCTGCTGACGCAATGGCCCCCCAGCACTCCAGGAAACGGAAGTTCAGCTCCGGCACTGCCGACGACGAGTGAGTGCATTGCTGCCATCATCACATAGGTACCTGTGTGCGTCTGTGTGTGTGTCTTTCCCCCATGTGCTCCACCCCCCTCTCTCTCTCTCTTTCTGTCTCTCTACCTGACACCTTTTCTTTCTCTCTCCCTCTGTTACAGGTGGGTTAAGTTTGCGGAGACCCAGATGGCTGGATTCCCAGAAAAGTACTTCAACAAACAACTTGAATATATAAATATGAATTTATTGTATACTTAGCTAAGGTTATTGATAAATTCAGCAGATGTTCAATACAGCAATCACATCAGCATACTCAGGAGCCTCACCCTCTGCGTCTAGAGTAGGGGTGGGCAAAATACGGCCCGCAAACCGATCCTGTCCGGCCCACTGCCTCCCACCAGCGAGCAATGACAAGCGGCCCGAACGGCTGAGCTACTTGTCATTGCTCTGAGCTGCAGTACCTCGAAGCTGCCGGCGGCGCCTCTCTCCCCTGCTGCTGCGTTGTAGCAGCCTCCTCCCTCCTCCAGAGTCCCCAGTGACAACGGCTGGGTTCAGCTGAAAAGGGGCGGAGCTACGTGCCGAGGAGGGGGCGGGGCTACACGGGACATCAGGGGGCGGAGCTACACGGGACAAGAGCAAGACTTGTACAGAATAGATCTATCCTTCCTGCTACTGCCAGCCAGCCAGATCAGTAAAGTTAATGGGAAAAGTGAGTGAGAGAAAGAAAGGTGTGTGTGTGTGTGTGTATATTTGTGTGTGCAGGCAGTGGCGTCAGTCTGTTTTTAGGTTTGGGGGAGAGATCTTTATATCTCGCTGTACCAACTCCTCCCGTGTTCTGTCACCATGTCACCCCCGTGTTCTGTCACGTATAACCCCCCCGTGTTCTGTCACTGTCACCCCCCCCCCCCGTGTTCTGTCACCGTGTTCTGTCACCGTGTCACACACCCCGTGTTCTGTCACCGTGTCAACCCCACCGTGTCACACCCCCCGTGTTCTGTCACCATGTCACACCCCCCGTGTTCTGTCACCGTGTCACACCCCCCGTGTTCTGTCACCGTGTCACCCCCGTGTTCTGTCACCGTGTCACCCCATGTTCTGTCACCGTGTCACACACCCCGTGTTCTGTCACCGTATCACCCCCACCGTGTTCTGTCACCGTGTCACACACCCCGTGTTCTGTCACTGTCACCCCCCCTCCCCGTGTTCTGTCACTGTGTCACACCTTTCCCCAGGGGCCATAAGACACTGGATAATTTGCTTGCTGCACATTAATTATCCTAAATAAAATGTTAATGTGTAAAAGGGGGCTCTACCTGCTGTAATGTGTAAAAGGGGCTCTACCTTCCATACTGTGTAAAAGGGGCTCTATCTGGTGTAATGTGTGTAAGTGGCGCTGTGTGGCGCAATTTGAATAATGGAGACTATTGTGCAGCCTAATATGAATCTGTATTATTTTTTGCCCACACCCCTTCCACATGAAGCACGTCCCTATATTTTTGGCAAGTGGGGGGAGCTGCTATTTTGTATGTGGCCCTCGGATACTGACAGGAAATGTCAAGTGGCCCCTCAGCTGAAATAATTGCCCACCCCTGGTCTAGAGGCTGAGTTATATTCAGATCATCTTGGAACTTCTGCAATCAGTGGTTCATCCAGGCTGTCCAGGCTGTTAAGTGTAACTGGCCCACTCGAAGGTCACAAGCTTTATAGTGCTACTGAGCAGCCTCAGATGTGACAATACCATAAAAGGGCATAATCCTAAAGGTCACAAACTGATTGGGTTACTGACCAACAGGATATGTAATGCACAAAGGAATGTACAATGCTGTATGCAAAGTCCTGTTATTCACACTCATATAATGAACAGAATGAAGTTAGAAACACGTATTGTGTACAGTCAGTATACAATCTGACATGTAATATCTTCAGTATGTTTATTCATTCTGTTCTTTGTATTAGGTGCCAAAACTGCCTGAACGCATCAGTTTAATATAATAGTGAAACTTATATTTTTGTATCACTCCTGACACCCTCCCAACCATATCTCTTTCTCTCGTCCCTCTCTCTCTCTCTCTCTCTCTCTCTCGTGACTCTACCTGGCGTAATGTGTAAAAGGGGACTCTACCAGGTGTAATGTGTAAAAGGGGCTCTACCTGGCATAATGTGTAAAAGAGGGGACTCTACCTGGCGTAATATGTAGAAGGGGGCTCTACCTGGAGTAATCTGTAAAATGGGGCTCCACCTGGCATAATGTGTAAATGGGGCTGTACCTGGACTAATGTGCAAAAGGGGCTCTATCTGGCATAATGGGTAAAAGGGGACTCTACCTGGTGTACAGACCGCCCAGCACACATCTTTCCCCCCGCTTAGCACAGCGTGATGCGTGCTGAGTGAGGGGGAGGAAGGGGGGGGGGTTGGGTGCACTCATTTCACCCAGCGGTACAGGCCTATCTAGCACCGGCGATAGCGATGGACAGGGCTGCACATCACTATTTCTGTGGGGCATACACACGGAGAGATCCATGCTTAAAATCTAAGCAGTCTAGTCAGATTGCTTTGATTTTAAGCATGGATCTCTCCGTGTGTACCCCACTTAAGTCCCTGCTGCCTATCTCTGTCCCTATGTCTTTGCCGGCACCCTCTCTCTGTGTCCCTGCTGCCATTCTCTCTCTGGAGACCTGAGTTGGGGGTCCCCTTAAAAAATGTTGCTATGGGGCCCACAAAGTTCTAGTTCTGTCCCTGCCTCTATATAAATATGGGGCTGATTCAGAGGTGGATGCTATTGGCACCTCTGCTGTTGTGCAGAATTATGCAAAAGCTACATGAGGTGTATTTAGAAGAAAAGTAGCCCAGGATTCTGTAATATGCTGCTGCATCTGAAGGGGCAGCATGGGATCATCTGCGTGCACATAGGACATCTAGTAACCCTGATGTTACTCAGTATGTCGTGGGACCAGATCTGCGCGTGTGCAGTGCTTCGGCAGATCATTAAACATCAGAGATTTATTTATGTAAATCTCAGAATCAGGCCCTATATGTTTAACCAATATCTCCCCCTTTTAGCTAATAACACTGTTCTGTAACATGACTTTTTTTCAGACAGGGCCATGCCAGTTCAGGGGCTCCAACGGCACATCGTGTCCTACCAGCATTACAATATGGAGGGGCGAGAGAAAACCTGAGATTTGGGCACTACCATAAGTGTGCTCAGCTGGGCAAGGGAGAGATGTAGCAAACCTTCTAAATGAGCTTCTAGCTATCATTTATCAAATATATTCTAGAAAATGGTAACTAGAACCTGGTTGGTTGCTATGGGCATTGTATAATGGTCACTGGGATGCTCCTTGGGCATTGTATGGTATGGTGGTCACTGGGATGCTCCTTGTATTGAATATCTCTCACTGGAACGGTAGAGACATTGTGATTTATTTTTTCTTTTACACCGCAAGGAAAATGTGAGACCAGTGGGTGTTTAACAATGGATGAGACCCCAGTAAGAATGATCTATTTTATAATGACCTTTTACCAAATCATTGATGATCTTTGGAATTCCCTGCTGTTGGATTAAGTAGTAGTAATCATTTAATGTGTGTACTTGTCTCCCTGGTGTGCTGCCTACCAGTGCAATACCTCACCCACTGGTGTGATCACCAACTACTGTAACAGGATCCTCCTGCAGGCGCTGTGAGTGCCTACCATGCTGCATTGGCCTTGCTTACTACCATTGTGGCTAATGCCAACAATTTGCTATTCCCCAATTTGTATTGGGCCCCGCTTATAGCTGACTTACTCCAACCTACATGAGGCCACTTTTCATATTTTTCCAGGGCCATGTTAAGTTCCCAATCTGCCCATCTGGCATGGAAGAAACCTGAGTGATAAATCAAAGTAAATGTACCAGGAGGGTATTGGCAAGCCATTAGAAAGTTATCGGAAGATGGAAACCCTAAAACATTATCTTATACTGTGAATTTCTTACCCTGTTTCCAAGACACAGACATTGTCAATCATTAATTTAACCTGTTAATTAAGTGAAAGGGAGACATGATATTTTCCTGGAGATGTATCACCCATGGAGAGAGGTAAAGTTAAGTATTTTCCCAAAGTAAATGAATCTTCTAATTACAGGTATCATTTCATGTACTGTGCTAGATAAGTGACAGAAGATTATTGGGTGCATCTCTACTTTAGCTCTCTCCTTGATACATATCCCCAAGAATGCTATATATAAATATATATTTCGCTGCTATACAGCAGGCCAGGAGCACCAGCAGGACAGTAGAGTAACAGTCATATCAGTAATAATTTGCGGACCCTGTAAAATTAGCATTCAGTAAAGACGGGAGACTCAGTCAATGAATACATAAATTTTTTTTTAGTTTATGTTAAAATATAAAATTTTTATTATGTGGAATATTTAACAAATAATATTTGTGAAACATCTCCAAAATCAGTCAGTTTTGGGGGCTGCCCACAAATATTAAACAGCCCTTGAATGTATATATTTGGGACTGCAATGGATATTGGAGATTTCTGTTTCATTCCTCCTATTTTGATCACAAAGGCAGCTACCAAAAGTTTCTACGGTAGTTGGTAAACTGCGAAACTCACCAAGCTCCAGAATACAAAGCATTTCTGAGCTTGGCCCGGCAGCTAATGCCATTTCTACATGGCATTTGTAGCCCGTGGGATACATTATGCAATTCTTCCCAGGAGAGGGATCCTTGAGATCCCTCTGCATTACTGTCTGCTCTGACATACGCAGTCTGACGAATGCAGATGTGAAGTAGCGCAGCTGAGGTCTAAACCCAGAAGTAAAGTGATCGCATTAGCGATTAATTTACTTCTTATACATTCAGGGATGGGCATGAGATTGATTATGGCATAAAAGCTACACCTCTGGACTCACAAAGAGTCATCCTTCAGCACTCAGGAGAAGAAAAACCCCCTTGGGGGAACCTCTGGGGAACCATGGCCTCAGGATCACCCTTCCCTCTGGGCATTAAGAGGTATATTCATTGGTAGATCAGTATGATATCCCGGCGCATGGGATCCCGGTGATCGTAATACTGACACCTGGATCCTGGTTCTAAAAAGACTGACAGGGGTGAGTAAGGGGTATTTTCCCCTTTCCCCACCCCCTTAACCCTTCCTGTCCGCAGCCTAACAGTAACCTCCTCCCTTTGTGCCTAAAGGTGTGTACACACGGTACGATTTTTTCTTCCGATTCTGGCTATATAGTCAGAATCGGAAGAAAAGATAGTGCAGATCGCAAGGTGAAAGTCACCTTGCGATCCCGATCCTATCCCGATGCGCGTCCCCGCCAGGTCGGCATCGCAAGAAAATATAGACTGTGCTGGCAAGTCAATCCTTGCTAGATCGGTGTCCTATCTAGTTCATATCGCAAGTGTTTCTAGCACCTTGCGATATGAGCTTGCGATGCTGATCAGCGTCATCCAGCCACTCCCCGCCGGGTCCATTTTCAACGCGCGGAGGAAGAAGCAGCAGCAGCACGTGGAGGAGAAGACAATCGAAGGAAACGTAAGTATATCAGCAGCGGGGTTGGGGGGCAGCACTGGGGGGCACCGTATCTGCACTGGGGGGCACCGTAGGGGGACAGATCTGGAACCGTGGAGGGAAATATCTGGCACCGTGGGGGGAAATATCTGGCACCGTAGGGGGACATATCTGGCACCGTGGGGCAATGTATACTGGCACTGGGGGGGCATATCTGGCACCGTGGGGCAATGTATACTGGCACTGGGGGGGCATATCTGGCACTGTGGGGCAATGTATACTGGCACTGGGGGGCCATATCTGGCACTGTGGGGCAATGTATACTGGCACTGGGGGGGCATATCTGGCACTGTGGGGCAATGTATACTGGCACTGGGGGGGCATATCTGGCACTGTGGGGCAATGTATACTGGCACTGGGGGGGCATATCTGGCACTGTGGGGCAATGTATACTGGCACTGGGGGGGCATATCTGGCACTGTGGGCAATGTATCCTGGCACTGGGGGGGCATATCTGGCACTGTGGGGCAATGTATACTGGCACTGGGGGGGGCATATCTGGCACTGTGGGGCACCGTATGTGGCACTGTGGGGCACCGTATCTGGCACTGGGGGGCACCGTATCTGGGACTGTGGGGCAATTTATCTGGCACTGTGGGGCACTGTATATGGCACTGGAGGGCACCGTATATGGCACTGGGGGGCAATGTATCTGACACTAGGGGGGGCACCGTATCTGGCACTGTGGGGCAATTTATCTGGCACTGTGGGGCACTGTATATGGCACTGGGGGGCACCGTATATGGCACTGGGGGGCAATGTATCTGACACTAGGGGGGGCACCGTATCTGGCACTGTGGGGCAATTTATCTGGCACTGTGGGGCACTGTATATGGCACTGGGGGGCACCGTATATGGCACTGGGGGGCAATGTATCTGACACTAGGGGGGGCACCGTATCTGGCACTGTGGGGCAATTTATCTGGCACTGTATATGGCACTGGGGGGCACCGTATATGGCACTGGGGGGCAATGTATGTGACACTAGGGGAGCAATGTATCTGGGACTGTGGGGCAATTTGTATTTGGCACTGTTGGGCAATGTATCTGGCACTGGGGGGCTCTCCCACATGCGGCTCTCCCCCCTCCTCCACCGGCTCTGTCCTCCCACTGACAGGAGCAGCGGCATGGGCCTGCAGTGTATGCGGCTCTCCCCAGCAGCAGCAGGTTAGTCTCTCTCTCTCTCTCTCCTGTGAATGTGTTAAGTTTAATTTTCATTTTTACAGGTACCCCTACCCTTTTGGATTCTACTGGACAAGTGGACGTGATCGGCGTGGGATGTAGGTAAGTAATCTCTCTCTAATTTTTACAGGTACCTCTATTGGATTCTACTGGACAAGTGGACGTGACCGGCGTGGGATGTAGGTAAGTATGTGTGAGTGTGCAAGTGTGTTTTAATAAATTTTTACTGTCACGGTGTGCGAGTTGTGTTTTTATTTGGGTATTTTTTTTGTTGTAGAACTACAGGTACCAGCGACCCCGTTATTTCCCTGCATGCTGGTACTTGAGGTTCTCCAAGTACCAGCAAGCGGGGGAGGCTTGCTGGGCCAAGTAGTTCCACAACAAAAGACAATATTCTCTTCTTTACACACATGACTATCAGCCTCCCATCCACCGCCCACGGATGGGGGGGACAGCCTCGGGCTTCACCCCTGGTCCTTGGGTGCCTGGAGGGGGGGTGACCCCTTGATTTAAGGGGTCCCCACTCCTCCAGGGAACCCCGGCCAGGGGTGACTAGTTGGGGGGGTAATGCCACGACCGCAGGGACCTCCATAAATGTGTCCCCCGGCTGTGGCATTATGTCCCTGGCTAGTGGAGCCCGGTGTTGGTTTTAAAAATACGGGGGACCCCTACATCTTTTGTCCCCCATATTTTTGGAACCAGGACCGGACTAAGAGCCCGGTGCTGGTTGTCGAAATACTGGGAACCTCTGTCCAATTTTTCCCCAGTATTTAAACAACCAGGACTGGCTCAAAGAGCCCGAGGCTGGTTATACTTAGGAGGGGGGACCTCACGCATTTTTTTTTTACATTTTTTAACCCATTCACTTTTGCGCTTCAGTAGTAACTCCCAGCCAGCACAACTTTTGCGTGCTAGGTGGGAGCTACTCGTCGTTGGCCGGGTCACAGCAGCTCCGTGTGACGCCACGCTGCTACGGCCTGCCCCCCCGCACAGTCTGGCCACGCCTGCGTTGGCCGGACCGCGCCCACAAAACGGCAGCCAAACGCCGCCGTGCCGCCCCCTCCCGCCTCAGCCTGTCAATCAGGCAGAGGTGATCTCAAGGCCACAACAGCTGTCGGCCATTCTGCGTACTTCTGACCTGATCGCTGAGATGAACTGCAGCAAGCAATCGGGTCAGAATGACCCCCTTACTCAGAAGCATACACAGACCAGTAAGATCCGTGCATGCTACTGTGTAAAAATGTTAAGTGTTAAAAAT
Source organism: Pseudophryne corroboree (assembly GCF_028390025.1). Taxonomy (NCBI): domain Eukaryota; kingdom Metazoa; phylum Chordata; class Amphibia; order Anura; family Myobatrachidae; genus Pseudophryne; species Pseudophryne corroboree. Next base: position 381,678,006 of record NC_086450.1, on the reverse strand, counting down.
AAAAAAAAATTATGTGCAGGTCCCCCCAAAAAACATAACCAGCCTCGGGCTCTTTGAGCCGGTCCTGGTTTCAAAAATATGAGGGAAAAATGGAGTAGGGGTCCCCCATATTTAAGCAACCAGCAGCGGGCTCTTGGTCCGGTCCTGGTTCCAAAACTACGGGGGACAAAAAGAGTAGGGGTCCCCCATCTTTTTGAAACCAGCACCGGGCTCCACTAGCCAGGGAGGTGATGCCGCAGCCGGGGGACACTTTTATACAGGTCCCTGCGGCCGCAGCATCACACACCCCAACTAGTCACCCCTGGCCGGGGTTCCCTGGGGGGTTGGGGACCCATTAAATAAAGCCCCCCCCCACCTCCAGGCACCCAAGGGCCAGAGGTGAAACCCGAGGCTGTCCTCAGCACCCCTGGGCGGTGGGTGCCGGGCTGATAATCAAAATTGTGTCAAAAAAGAATATTGTCTTTTGCTGTGGAACTACAAGTCCCAGCAAGCCTCCCCACATGCTGGTACTTGGAGAACCACAAGTACCAGCATGCAGAGAATTAAAAGGCCTGCTGGTACCTATAGTTCCACAACAAAAGAAATACCCCAAGAAAGACAAAACACACACACACCGTGAAGGTAAAAGTTTATTGACACACACACCAACACACTCGCACATACTTACCTAGTGTCCCACGCAGCCCCTCGGTCCTCTTGTCCATGTAGAATCCATAGGTTAACTGGAAAAAAATTAAAAAATCAGCCACAGAGCAGAAATGCACTGTTTTAAAAATGGCTGACAGTCGAAAAAGACACTCCCCCCAACCCTGTATTGCCATCCCACTATTATAATGAGATAGTCAAAATCTCACATAAGCCGAAATCTCACATAAGCCAAAATCTCACATAAGCCAAAATCTTAAGCACACAAACACAGATCTCAAGTAAAGTTAGTCAAAATCTGTCCTATCTGGCCTCCGGGGAGTTCAAGGGAAATCTCAAGAAAAAATAGGACTAAAGGTGTGTACACACGGTAAGATATTTTCTTCCGATTCTGACTATATAGTCAGAATCGGAAGAAAATATAGTGCAGATCGCAAGGTGACAGTCACCTTGCGATCCCGATTCGATGCCGATGCGCGGCCCCGCGCGGTCGGCATCGGAAGAAAAAATAGGCTGTGCAGGCAAGTCAATCCTGACTATCTCTATAGAAGAGATAGTCAGGATTGAAATCGCACATAGCCAGCATCGCAAGCACAGTTATTATGTGCTTGCGATACTGGCTAAGTGCCGACCCGGCCCCCTGTCGCACGGTGAGAATCGGATAAGTCCGAATCTCACCGTGTGTATGCACCCTATGGGTGCATACACACGGTGAGATTCGGACTTATCCGATTCTCACCGTGCGACAGGGGGCCGGGTCGGCACTTAGCCAGTATCGCAAGCACATAATGAGTGTGCTTGCGATGCTGGCTATGTGCGATGTCAATCCTGACTATCTCTTCTATAGAGATAGCCAGGATTGACTTGCCTGCACAGCCTATTTTTTCTGCCGATGCCGACCGCGCGGGGCCGCGCATCGGCATCGGATCGGGATCGCAAGGTGACTGTCACCTTGCGATCTGCACTATCTTTTCTTCCGATTCTGACTATATAGTCAGAATCGGAAGAAAATATCTTACCGTGTGTACACACCTTTTTGGGTGTGTACACACGGTGAGATTTTTTCGTAAGATTTTGACTATATAGTCAAAATCGTAAGAAAAGTTAGTGCAGATCGCAAGGTAAAAGTCACCTTGCGATCCCGATGCGCGGTCCCGCCAGGTCGGCATCGCAAGAAAAGATAGACTGTGCAGGCAAGTCAATCCTTGCTAGATCGGTGTACTATCTATGTTCATCTCACATGTCAATGACATCTCACATAAGCCAAAATCTCACATAAGCCAAAATCGTAAGCACACATAGTCCAGATCTCAAGAAAAGTTAGTCAAAATCTGTCCTATCTGGCCTCCGGACAGTTCAAGGGAAATCGCAAGTAAAAATAGGACATAGCAAGGATCTCACCGTGTGTACACACCTGCCTAACTCTAACCCTCTCGCAGAGGTGCATAATCCTAACCTCCATCCTTGCTGCCTAAACCTAACCTTCCCTCCCCTGCAGCCTAACCACCCCCGGGGGTGCCTAACCCTAACCCACCCTACCCTCAATAAAAAATGAATGAGCGCTTGTGCTTAGGGAAGCAAGGAAAAGACGAGGATAAGAGATAAAAGTGAAAAAAATGAATAAAATAAATAAAAGTTAAATGTACATGGCACCTGTAGAGAAAAAGATTGGTTAAAAACTCAATGTTTACAGCTCCTTTTGAAGCGGGTTTTTAGTTGGACAGTCAGGGAATGGCTCAGATGTAACTTTCCCTATCTTACCCTATTTACACAGAGATGGCGTTGTTCCGTCCCTCCTGTGGCTCCACGTGTGTGTTTCCGTCACGCTTCCACTGCGGGGAGCGGGGAGCACTAGCTGGTGTGGAGTCTCTGTTGTAGCGACATTTTACCACTGCGTCCAGCGGAAGTTGTTGGTGGCGCGATAGAGCCGGAAGTGCGGATCTCTGGGATGGTAGATGTTCCGCCTGTCTGTCCAAGTCACGTCTCCAACGTGTTTCGTACACATTCGGTGTACTTTTTCAAGGATGAAGTGACTATCCACTGTGGTCCTCTTTTATAGTAAAAAAACTTTATTGTTCTCATTCAAAAAACGGAAGTTCCGATCCTGGAAGTTCCGGTCCGGAAGTTTAAAACAGCGGGAAGCACATGTTTTTATACATGTGTTTTTTTATTCAGTTTCTATAGGTGCCATGTTCTTTTAGAATAATTACAAAGATATATAAGATAGTAAGAATTAGTTTTTATAAAAATACATTCAACTCAATGTCGATGTTCAAACCTCTCGGTTGAAGAGTTTTTAATTCAAAAATCCATTTGCTTACAGTTTTTTTAATTTCTGAGACAATGTCTCCTCCTCTCCAATTTCTTTTTATTTTTTGGATGACAATGAATTTTACTCCAGCTGGGGTTTTTGATGTTTTTCCAAAAAGTGATTCGACAGACTGTGTGTGGTTAAGCCTCTCTTTATGTTATACAGATGTTCCGCAAATCTTATTTTTGCCTTTCTTTTCGTCTGTCCCACGTACTGTAGGCCACATGGGCATTCTGCCATATATATCACTTCTTCTGTATTGCATGATAAGTTGTCTCTGATGGTATAAGTTTTTCCTGTGGTGGTGGATTTGAATTCACCACCTTTTTGCCTGGAGTAGTTGTTACTTGACTGTCGGATTGTAGGAAACTTGATGTTAATTCTTGTTTGAGGTTCTTTGCTCGACTGTATATTGTTTGCGGTTGTTCTGTGATGAATGGTTTCAGTGTTTCGTCTAATTGCAGCACATGCCAGTGTTTCTTAATCATGTTTTCTATTGTTTGAGTGTTGCTGTTGTATTGTGTGATAAAGGGAATGTTGGACATCTTATTTGTTCTCTTTTCTTTGTATGTTATCATTTCTGCTCTTTCCAAGTTTTGTACTCTGTCCATTTGTATCTGTAATTTTTCTTCCTTGTATCCCTTTTTGATGAAATTTCCCATCATTTATTTGCTTTAAGACAGGTATGTGTCTTGATCAGAACAATTTCTTTTTAGTCGTTGAAATTGTCCTTTGGGGATATTGGCGATCCAATTCCTATGGTGGTTGCTTGTGGTGGGAAGGATGGTGTTACCATTAACAGGTTTAAAGTGAGTTCTAGTATGAATCATTTTATTCTTGATGTATATTTCTAGATCTAAGAATGGCACCTATAGAAACTGAATAAAAAAACACATGTATAAAAACATGTGCTTCCCGCTGTTTTAAACTTCCGGACCGGAACTTCCGGGACCGGAACTTCCGTTTTTTGAATGAGAACAATAAAGTTTTTTTACTATAAAAGAGGACCACAGTGGATAGTCACTTCATCCTTGAAAAAGTACACCGAATGTGTAGGGGAGGGGTACAATACTTACCTATACCTGCCTATACTTGCCAAAGGTCAACTGCTGTGTGGACTAAGAGGAAAAGGTGAAAAAACATTGTTAGTGGATGAACAAGCAGAGAGACAAACTGCAAACAGTGGTGTGATTGTGTAGAGAAAAATCTTTCTGTGTAAATATGTTACTCTAACTATTAAGAACATGGAAAATGCCTAAAATAAGGATAGTTAACCCAAAGGGCCTATTGTTTTTATACAATACACACATTGGGAGGGATAAGTTCTTTCGTATAATAATAATTGGGTACCTTCAGAAAAGAAAGTTGACCAGTAAATAATAAAAGCTATAAATTGCTCACATTTAGGGTTCAATCTAATTAGGTACGAGTTGCCATTGCTGCTTCATTTCAACACTGGCAATGGCACCCAGACTCACACCCTTTGTTGCCAGATAGGACTGCGGGCACTTTTTAGCGAGTTTGGGCTGCCAGAAAGTGCGGCTGTTGTTAGAGAAACTCGCACCTAATTAAATTGACACCTTAGCTGTTAAATGTGGTAAAATAGTAAAATATAATGGTGTAATTGGGGGCCTGATTCAGTTGAGGTTGTTAACACAATTGTTGCTTCAATCTTTTGCCATTCGCAATTGCATCGCAGTCCACCCTGAGTGAGTCTGAGCAGTCGTAGGCTGAGCAAGTCTCCTAGACACAGAGGGCTCTTCAGCAGTAACACAGGTCAGAATGGGTAATATATGCATGCTCACGGAAAGGTGTGTCAACAGAACTGACATGCCTGTGTACAGTTACCCACCCCTGTTGCCACCCCAAATGACGACTTCCTGTCAATCACTTTGCGATGAGATCCTCTATGTGAGCTTGATCGCATCTTGTACGCAGTTCCGCTTACACGCATGCGCAGAGAAAAAGCATTGAGCCACTTGCGTGCAACAGCAGGTTTACGTCCGCATGTGAATCAGGAGCCCCCCCCCCCAGTGCAGTAAGGAAAAGGACTCTAGGAAAAAGGCTGTCACCTTTATTATATGCAAAGATAGGGAAACAGTCACTTGTTACAGCTCTATTTTACATAATTTATACCATATTGTTCCATTTCATCATTTGGTTATTCTATGGGGGAGATGTATTAAGCCCTGCAGAGTGATGAAGTGGAGAGAAGTAATGTACCAGCCAATCAGCTCCTAACTGCCATGTTACAGGCTGTGTTTGAAAAATGATAGGTAGTAACTGATTGATTGTTATTTTTTTTTCAGGCAGCTCACTGTCACTTTACAAAGTATGGGAGGGCTCACATTTATAGTTTGCAAGGGGGCACCAAACACCCTAGCACCGCCCATGCCCATCCCACACCATCTGTATGTCCTATACTGAACTGCCCCCTTCCGCATGTTTTGTATTGTCCGCTCTCCCGCACCATAGTCTCTGTTTTGTATTGTGCTCCCAATACCCCCACCACACACACAATTACACAAATATAGCAACTTACCTCCTGCATGTTATCCTCAGTCCTTGCTGCCTCTGCGACCCCTCCCGTCATCTTCAACTGACACTTTGCAGATCTCTTTGCCGATCACCCTCACCCGACACTCTACAAATCTCTTTGCCAGAACTTTTTCAGATGATGATTAAAACAACCAGAATTTCTTGGTCAAACATACTATGTGTATAATTGTACTACTACATTTTGTTACATACTTCCAATTTTATTCATTTGAAATGTATCTATTTAATTACTTTTTCATCCAAAACCAAGATCCTGTCTCATAGAGACCCAAGTTATCTGCTCCAGATTGTATCTTCCCTAGTGCTAGGACCATGTTTTTATCATACAATACCCACAGTGTGCAGGTTACAGTCATGATAGAGCTACTGTAACTATCTTTTATATTAGAAATTACATTATGTGTATAAGGGGGACTACTATTGTGTACATTATGTGTATAATGGGCACTACTGCTGTGCGCATTATGTGTAAGGGGCACTACTACTGTGGGCATTATGTGTATAAGGGGCACTACTACTGTGGGCATTATGTGTAAGGGACACTACTACTGTGGGCATTATGTGTATAAGGAGCACTAATACTGTGGGCATTATGTGTATAAGGGGCACTAATGTGGACATTATGTATAGGGGGCACTACTATGGGTAATGTGTATAAAGCAGTATGTGTAAAGGGCACTACTGTGTGGCATTAGGTGTACAAGGGCCACTACTACTGTGGACATTATGTGTATAGAGGCACTACTGTGGGCATTGTGTATAGGGGCACTACTACTGTGGGCATTATGTGTATGTGAGGCACCACTACTATGGGTGTTATGTATATAAGGGGCACTACTACTGTGGACATTATGCATATAAGCAGCACTACTGTGGACATTATGCGTACAAGCGGCACTACTACTGTGGGCATTATGTGTATAAGTGGCTCTACTACTAAGCACGTATATGTACAGTAGAAGAGGCATTACTACTATTGACATGCATTTAAGAATCACTACTGTGGGCTTAATGTGTGTAAGCAGCACTACTGCTGTGGGCATTATTTGTAAGGGGCATTACTACTGTGGGCATTATGTGTGTAATGGGCACTACTGTGTAGCATAATGTGACTAGCGGGTGCTACTGTGTGATGTAATGTGAATAAGGGACACTACTAAGTGGCGTACTATGAATCAGGGGCACTACGTGTAGTGTAATGTGAATAAGATTGTGCTTTTGTGTGGCGTAATTTGAATTTGGAGTACTACTGTGTAAATACACCCCTTCTTTGTGAGACCACACCCCTTTTTCAGGCAGCTTGCTGTCAATTTACAAAGTATGGGAGGGCTCAAATTTTTAGTTTGCAAGGGGGCGACAAACATCCTAGCACCGTCCATGCCCGTCCCACACCATCTGTATGTCCTATACTGAGCTGCCCCTTCTGCATGTTTTGTTTTGTTCGCTCTCCTTTACCATACTGTAGTCTCTGCTTTGTACTGTGCTCTCAATACCCCCCACCACACACAATTACACAATTGCATGTTGTCCTCCAGTCTTTGCTGCCTCTGCGACCCCTCCGGTTGTTTTCAACTGACACTTTGCAGATCTCTTTGCCGGTCACCTGACACTCTGCAAATCTCTTTGCCAGAACTTTGCCAAATGATGAAAAAACAGAAAAGACTATCCTTTAGCATAGTACTAGTTTAAGTACAATAGAAATAGAAGTACAATAAAATGTCCGTGAGTCAACCACTTTTCCTGAAACCAAACATACTTTAAAATTGATCAATTTGCTATTTATCTATTTTATTTAGTTTTCATACCAAAGCAAGATCCTGTTTCATTGAAACTTATCTGCATCCCCTGTATGTGTGCTTATCCTCCATACTGCCCTCTTTATATCTGTAACGCTACATTTTTTTCTTAAATATGTAATTCCTTCCTGAGCTTCTCCTAATTATGTGTCCTTGTATTCCCTGTTATGTCTACCTTTTCTTGCTTTTCAGTTGACTATACTGCACTTGTCCTTACCATCATACCCTGCTATGTAGGACTCACCTCCTCCTACCTGTCTTCCTACATGGTAACTGGAAACTTCAGCAGCTGTAGATAGAATGTTACAGGATGAAGCATTGTGATGTCACAGGCTAGTGATGTCACAGGCTAGGTGTGTGATGTTACACCAGCAGCAAAGCTACCAAGTTACAGCTATCTTACATATACATTTTATACATTAATTATAACTGGATTTACATGAATTTCTAGTTTTAAAAAAACCCGAGAAAAATGTAGAAAATTTACTATATAAGGCAATGTTGTACAGAGTGCCTCAATATATAGGTAAAGGGAAAATATAAGTGAAAGGAATTTGTAGACTACATCACCACTTATATTTTATAAGGAAATAAAGCTCTTTATCTAACAGGCTGAATCAATCATTTTCCATTATATATATGTGTGTGTGTGTGTGTGCGTGTGTGTGTGTGTGTGTGTGTGTGTGTGTGTGTGTGTGTGTTCATATATATTATATACATATATATATAATCTACCAACTGTCCCGATTTTTTGGGATGCTTCTGTCAATCGCTGCTCTGCTGTAGAGCAGCAGTGAACAGATGCTGTGCGTATGCACATCATACTTGCCTACTTTTGAAAAGTAGTTTCAGGGAGATTGTAGCTCACACTTTTTCTGTGCGGCGTTGACGGGGCGTGTCACATCCCACCCAAGGGGCGTGTCTATCTGCACCAATGGGCATATCTATTGTCACTCAGGGGTGTGTCCTGTCACTGGCAGGTGAAAGCTAAAGTACAAAGCGCAGTACATGGTACACACCAACATTACACCTACATTACACAGCATAGCTACACACTGACATCACAGCTACATTACACAGCAGGGAGAATTCTTCTTAGCTTAGATATATTTGAAACCTCCTGACTCCATTCCCTATATACCACCAGGACTGCATCACAGGCCCAAGACTCATATGCTGACAATAGATAGGGAAGAGACTTTGGGGGACATTTACTAAGCAGTGATAAGAGTGGAGAAGTGAGCCAGTGGAGAAGTTGCCCCATCAACCAATCAGCAGCTCTGTATCATTTTATAGTATGCACATTATAGATGGTACTTCAGTGCTGATTGGTTGCCATGGGCACTTCTCCACTGGCTCACTTGTCCGCTCTTATCACTGCTTAGTAAATGTCCCCCTTGATGCTGAGTGTCCCAGGCATTACCTGCCCCCAGAGAAGGCACTCACTGACAACCATGGATGACTGCCAGTGAGTGCCCTCTCAGAATGCAGTTAATGCCTGTTAAACTCAGCACCTATTCCTCATGGACCCTATGATGCTGTTCTGTTGTTAACTACTATGTTAATCCTTTATGTCCTCTCCCAAGGGCATAACTAGAACTTTGGGGTCCCATAGGAAAAATCTTGTACTACAATGCCCCTTATGGGAGCCGGAGAGAGAGACAGAGTGAGGGGAGTGAGAGAAAGACACACACAAAGGGGGTGTCAGGGGAGAGAGAGGAGCAAGAAAGAGAGGGAGAGAAAGGGAGGTCAGGGAGAGAGAGTTTCAAGGAAAAAGAGTGAATGGGGGAAAAAGAGACAGGAGCGAGAGAAAGGGTGTCAGGGAGAAAGATGGGCGAGATGGCATCAGGGAGAGAGAGGGTATCAGATAGAAGGAACGGGGGGAAGAAGAGGAGAGGGAGGGGAGTGAGCAAGAGTGTCAGGGAGGGAGGGATAAAGAGGGGAGCAAAAGAAAGTGAGATAAAGAGAGGGAGAGATAGAGAGTGTCAGTGAGAGATAGTGTCAGAGAGGGAGAGAGAAAGAGACAGTAAGTAGAGAGATAAAGTGTGAGAGAGAGAGGCAGTGTCAGGGATAGAGGGGACAGTATCAGTGAGAGAGGGAGAGTGTGTCAGAGAGAGAGTGTCAGAGAGAGACTCTCATGAAGAGAAAGGGAGAGAGTGATAGTGTCAGGGAGAGAGAGATTGACAGTATCAGGGAGAGAGAGAGATGCAAGGGAGTGAGTATCAGGGAGAGGAAAGAGAGGGGGAAGAGTAGGTGGGCGTGGGCGCACAAACAGGAGATACATTACCTGTCTGTTCTGAACACTTGGAGCTGGCCAGGAAGGGCTCCCTCCCCTCTACATTCTCCACGTAGCTGCAGCCTGTGGGGGAGGGGGTGCAATCAGCTAAGACGGCTGTTCTCACCATGTGTGAGGGTAAAGGGGTGGAGCAGCGGGCCTTGGAGACAGCCAGGGTCAAATCCAGAACAAAATTACAGGGGAAGCACCATGACAGGGAAATTAGTGGTTGGGGGGTTCAAGGAGCGCACGCAGAGGGTGAGGCCGTGGGTGACGGGGAGAGATCATGGGGTGAAATGGAGAGGCAGTTGGTGAAGCCAAGGAATGGGTGACAAGGGGAGGCAGTGGGTGAGGCCAGGGAATGGGTGATGGGGAAGAAAGTGGGTGATGCCAGGGGGAGAAAGTGGGTGATGTAAAGGATAACAGGGAGAGGCAGTGGGTGACAAGAGAGAGAGGTAACGGAGAGAGATAGAGGGAGATGGAGAGGCAATCGGTGATAGGAAAGGGTGATGGGGAAAGGCAATGGGTGACAGGGAGAAGGTGATGGAGAGAGGCAGTGGGTGATAGGGAGAAGTTGATGCCTTGGAGAGGCAGAGGGTGACAGGAGAGACAGGGAGATAGTGACGCAAGGGAGAGGCAGAGGGTAACAGAGGCAGAGTGTTTACATAGGTAACAAATTTGATGTATGCTTGTGGAGCACAGAGTCAGCGGCGAACCGAGGTAGCTGGGATCTGCAGTGGTAAGTAGGGAGCAGCAAATGGTCTTTAATACACCTTTTAGTTGTTGAAAAGGGAAATATTAGTGAAGGCCCACAGGCATGGGAATGGGGGGGGGGCAGTGGCCCCCTAAGCAGAGAAGCGGCTGGGCAGGGGGGCAAGATGGTGGCCCCTTGGCAGCAGAGTAGCATCCACAGCAAGATGGCAGCTTTGACTTGGTCACACCATTCCCCTCATTACCACAACACCCCCACATCACCACAGCTCACCTGGAGGGAGAGGCATATATGCTAGGCAGGGATGCCACAGCACACACCACACTAACTGCACCGAAGTCTCCCACAGATGTCCTGGAAGTGTTTGTGCCGCTCTGCAGGTCACACTTGCAGAAGTCGCCAGCTCTATTAGTGTCATACTCCGGTTGCGGGTGGGAAAGCCTGTGTGTTCAGGACGGGAGGGTTTCCGCAGGCAGAGCACATTAGGGCTGCAAGGGTGCACATATCGACAGGCAGAAGAAGGTAGTGACTAGACCTGGCGGGGAGCTGAGGAAGCTGATGTGATTAGCAGGCAGCTCCAGGTGGTGGCAAAGAGACGAAGCGAAGGTGATTGAACTGGAGAGTCGGGGACGGGAGCTTTGTGAGCGACCGACCGGCCATCACCGTATAGCGGAATGTGACTCACGATTCAATAGCTTTTTAGTTTTTATAATAACAAAAAAAATTCTCATTAATGACAGGGAGGCCCTAAATCCGCCATTGGAGGCAGCCCATGTCTGGGTGTAGGGGGAGCAGTGGGCCCTGGAAGCACCTCAGGGCCCATAGCAGATGCACCCCCTGCACCCTCGGTAGTTACGCCACTGTCCTCTCCATTTTTTTATAAACGGGCCACCTTGACGGGAGAAGAGGCCACTACTACCACCCCTGCTGCTTTGGCCAATGCCGCTGAGAAAGAGCCTCCTCATCCAGCGTGCTAGCGCTATTGTATTGTGCTTGGCCACCGCTACCCACAAACCTGCAGTGCTGGTGGCCAGATTTTCAGCAACATAATCTCATGCGTTGTGACGTCTCTCCTGCAGTCCCCATCTACGTGAATTCTGGGCTCGCGCATGCGCAGTCTGGATTCTCACAGAAGAAGGGGGGAAATTCCAGGAGCTGTATGGTAATTTGCGGGACAGCATGGGACTCAGCCAATTAATGGGAGCCTTCTGCCGAATATGTTAGGGTCGAAATCTATGATTTGGGGTTGCAATCTGAACCCCTAGATTGGACCTGGTCCGATTGCACGATGCTTCTGTTAAACAGCGCTCTAATTTGCAAGATCTATAGAGGAGCGTACATTCAAGCGCCAAAAACTTATTACAATCAATATTTTATCATCTATAATAAATATGAACCTCCTAGGATGTCAGCTTGTCCACGGCAATGTCTAGCAGGGACTTACAGTAAGGGTCTGTCTCCACTGATGGAATTTTATGCAAAATACATTCTCCTGCAGGACAAACCAGAGCTGCAGCCTCACTAAATCTAAATGACACCCTGCCAGGGTGTGTAGTAATTAAAGCGAAACTGGATTTGTTGTGGGAGAAATAGCGCACTGAGCTACCTATCTAATGGTATAACAAAGATACAAAACCGGAATAGGAAAAATATATTGTTTTTAATGATATCTAATGTTAATCATTACTTGTTGAATCATAAACTTATCACAATAACAAACACCCGGCGGTGCTCCCTTGAGTTGTTAGAAACACAGTTGATAAGCAAGAGAGAAAAGACAACTCCTTTTTATGGGGCACTCATTAGTAGTAGTCTAAAACGTAACTTTTATTGAAACGGACTCACATTGGACATACACCATAAAACACTTAATTTATGGGGATGTTAATGATATATCTGGCTATATTAATTACGACTACCCCCTGCAAATAATTTGTTATTTCATTAATCTAACAATCCACACAGCACTGCCTAACATATGGCTGATTGATTTGCCCACTAGGGTAATAAATCAATATTGTGTGAAAAGAATTACTGAAGATAAAGGTCAGAAAGAAGATAGGGAGGAATAGATGATAATGCCTGGTTTCTACTTTTGAAGATCTGCTTAAGAAGCATCGAATCCCCAATGAGAGAACCAACTGGAGCATATATACATCACTCCCAAGACCTGTATCTGCTGTTAACTCCACCTAACAAAAATATGGCAGAGTTAATGAGAGTGCAGGGGAGAAGTCCCTAACCAGTGTTAAATAACTGTGATACTGATTATTTTCTAGCCCTTAATTTGTATCAAATGCAGTATACACTTAGGGTATCGCCCTCTTGTGAATATTCACAGTAAATTTATGTAACATTTAGTGAAGGAACACTCAAAAGATCAAAAGATACTTTGGTATCTATCTGTAACACATTTATTGAGTTGGTTTCTAAGAAATACAGCTTTCATATGCAGTGACACCCGGGATGTCTACTGTCCCCAATCTTATCTACCGAGCCAAACGATTAATGAGGAGCCGCACACTGATAGCAGCAGAGGGTAATCGATAATAACACACAGAGGATAAGTAACAACATTCCCTACTTTCATTCTATTACTGTACTATTTTATTTTATTACTTATGGGCTATGATATGCTTAATTATTTAACAATCAATTTACCATTAGTATAATATGAATTATTGTGGATGAATTTAATAGTAGGGTTCTCTTCTTACTGTGGTACGAGCGATTAGGGTCACATCCGCATGTACAAATCCGCCTTTTTGCAAATATAATGCAAATTATTCTGATTAGAGCAAATATAATGCAAATGTGTTTTAATTGGATATAATCTTTATTGTGCGGGTACTGAACATACCGCATTAATCATGTACTTAATTGATTGAACGCACAATGTTCATTGTGTGGGTACTGAACATACCACATAAATTATGTACTTAATTGATTAAATGTACAGTTTGTTGGGCAGATTAACCCATTGAGGGCAGAATAAACCCATTGCATAATTATGTATTTAATTGATTAATTTGTTGGGCAGATTAACCCATTGCTTTATTGTTCTTAAATATATATTACATGGGAATGAAGAAATTGGTTGATACTGAGCTAATCCCTTTACATTTATGATGTGGAGTAAATACACTCAAAGAAATACAAAAAAACATCAAAAAAACATAATTCATTGACAGCACTACCTGAAACACATAATGTATTATCATTTTCACTTTCATTTGTATTCATTTTTCTTTGTAAGTGCTCTCTCATCGGTTTGACTCATGTATTGAGACAACGACAGCAGAAGCACACTTTTTTCATATTGCACTCACACCCATTAGGACTCTCTCATCCTCAATTCGATGTCATTAGATAAGATTGGGGACAGTAGACATCCCGGGTGTCACTGCATATGAAAGCTGTATTTCTTAGAAACCAACTCAATAAATGTGTTACAGATCGATACCAAAGTATCTTTTGATCTTTTGAGTGTTCCTTCACTAAATGTTACATACATTTACTGTGAATATTCACAAGAGGGCGATACCCTAAGTGTATACTGCATTTGATACAAATTAAGGGCTAGAAAATAATTAGTATCACAGTTATTTAACACTGGTTAGGGACTTCTCCCCTGCACTCTCATTAACTCTGCCATATTTTTGTTAGGTGGAGTTAACAGCAGATACAGGTCTTGGGAGTGATGTATATATGCTCCAGTTGGTTCTCTCATTGGGGATTCGATGCTTCTTAAGCAGATCTTCAAAAGTAGAAACCAGGCATTATCATCTATTCCTCCCTATCTTCTTTCTGACCTTTATCTTCAGTAATTCTTTTCACACAATATTGATTTATTACCCTAGTGGGCAAATCAATCAGCCATATGTTAGGCAGTGCTGTGTGGATTGTTAGATTAATGAAATAACAAATTATTTGCAGGGGGTAGTCGTAATTAATATAGCCAGATATATCATTAACATCCCCATAAATTAAGTGTTTTATGGTGTATGTCCAATGTGAGTCCGTTTCAATAAAAGTTACGTTTTAGACTACTACTAATGAGTGCCCCATAAAAAGGAGTTGTCTTTTCTCTCTTGCTTATCAACTGTGTAGTAATTAACAAGAGACCATACACAGGGCAAAAGGCAGTGAAGTGGCACGAGGGAGGTTAAACAGACAGGGACAAGTCAATTGACTGTGAGTAAAAGGGAAAGTTGAAGGGTGAGGAGGGAGAAGAGGAGGGAGAAGGGGAGGGGTGCCGGTAATAACGGGAGATCCAGGTTGTATACTATGGAATGCAGGTCCTGGGGATTGTGAAAGAGACTTATTATGAGACTCGCTGCTGTCATCTTGCTGCGTGTGGGCTGGACTGGAGTCCTGTTTCAGCAGTGCAGACAGTGTTACTGTGAGGCTTTACCTTACAATGCAGTCCCTCGCCAGCTCCTGTGCTTCTCCACCTCCCGTAAGTGTAATGGGTGGAAGGGAGGGCAGTTACCCGCAACTCTGCTGTAGCTCCTGTCATGTCATCTCCATCTACGGTCAGGTGGTTACATGACAGAGGTGGGTGGAGGAAGCAAGTAGGCTGGAGTAGGGGTTTACGGCTGCTGCCAGCGAGAGGGTCCCGGAGCACATGACGTACTCTCGTCATGCCCCTCCCCCTTCACTCACGGTGACACTGCCGCTCATTGAAAATCACTCCTCTCCTATGCGGCCACCGCTACCTTAAACCCTGCGGTAGGGATGGACATCGAAAGCAAACCATCATATGATGGCAATGTTCCACCATTGAAACTTTCGATGCAATGGTTACTAACCATCACATCAAAAGTATTCGATGGTGAAAACTATTTATATGACTAGTTCATGCGCGAAAGCCTGCATTTTCGTTTGCAATGTGGGAATTGGGATCGGGGGCAGGGCCAGACTCTGAGCAACATATTACTTTATCACTGGACATTGTGTGTATAATATACATATATAATATACACACACAATGGCCAATGATGAAGTAACATTACCCCATCAGTGCCAAATATACAATACCCCCACTGTGCCAGATATACAATGCCCCCACAGTGCCAGAGATACATTGTCCCCACTGTGCCAGATATACAATGCCCCCACAGTGCCAGATATGCAATGCCCCCACAGTGCCAGATATGCAATGCCCCCACAGTGCCAGATATACAATGCTCCACTGTGCCAGATATACAATGCCCCCACAGAGCCAGAGATACATTGCCCCCACTGTGCCAGATATGCAATGCCCCCACAGTGCCAGATATGCAATGCCCCCACAGTGCAAGATATACATTGCCCCCACTGTGCCAGATATACAATGCCCCCACAGTGCCAGATATACAATGCTCCACTGTGCCAGATATACAATGCTCCACTGTGCCAGATATACAATGCTCCCACTGTGCCAGATATACATTGCCCCCACTGTGCCAGATATACATTGCCCCCACTGTGCCAGATATACATTGCCCCCACTGTGCCAGATATACAATGCCCCCACAGTGCCAGATATACAATGCCCCCACTGTGTCAGATATACAATGCCCCCACTGTGTCAGATATACAATACTCCCCTGTGGCAGATATACATTGTCCCACTGTGCGCTCATTGCCCCCCACCCCTTGCCGCTGGCTCTGTTTCTTCTATGTGAGGGGAGGAGAGCGTAGCATAGCGTCTCTCTTGCCCCTCAATTATCTTTGATGCCCGGTCTCACTCTCCAACGGCGGCGGGGTCAATCTGAAATGATGCGCTGGTTCGTTAGCCAATCAGAGCTCGCGGACCGGCAGCCAATCAGGAGCCGCGGCTGCCGGTCCATGAGCTCTTATTGGCTAGTAAACAGGTGCCTTATTCAGATTGACCGCGCCGCCGCCGATGGAGAGTGAGACTGGGCATCCAAGAGAATTGAGGGGCAGGAGAGGCACTGCGCTGCGCTCTCCTCCCCTCACACAGAACGAAGCCAGCGGAATGCAGTATTGTGGACGACCCAGCGGTACGGCGTACCGGCTGGGAATTTCTTACAATAATGTGGATGGCAACTTGCTCAGTGCGCGGTTTGCTTTGCTGTCTCACATGGGACCAATTCCGATGATTATGGTGTGGAGTTTGTATGTTCTTTCCATGGTTTTTGTGTTTTCTCTTGGTTTTTCCCACAGTCCAAAACATACTCAAGCAAGGACTATGTCCATAGCCCTCCTAAATTATTCCCCCTGATCAGTGGTGGTGTATAGCTGGAGTGATCTAAAGATCAGTGAGGTCACTCTGTCTCCTCTGAATCCTCCTGAGCTCCGAGTGTCTGTGGCTTCTGCTGCTGCAGGGTAAGTAAGGTCTGGGATCTGATTGGCTCTCTGAGTCAGTGAGAGCCAATCAGAGCTTTCAGTGGGCCCTGTTGCCTAGCAGCAGTCTAGAGAGGGAAGGGGGTGAGGGGACTGGCTGAGCAGGCTCATGTCTGAAACAGACAGCCTCCAACGGACTTAGGAAGTTTCCTTAATAGACACAGCAGCAAGGGGAGGCATAGCTATTTGAAATTAGAAAAAAACAAGCCACCATCGGAAGACCATCGAATGACTATCATTTGATGGTGAAAAACATCGGGAGGGCACCATTAAATGCTAAAAACACTACCATCGAAATGAAAACATCGATGGTTATGAAACATCGACCATCGATGTCCATCCCTACCCTGCGGTGGCCGTCATTTACATAACATGACGAAAACTTCATGAAGTGACTCTTGCAGGCCCCGCCCTCCGGCATTCAGGACTCACCGAAAATGCAGATTGTGTGAGTGCAGAATGTCAAGGGCGGGACCTGCATGGGCAACGTCATGATGTGGGCGGCATTTTATGTAAATGCAGACCACAGGACGGGGTTGTAGGAGCGACGGCTGGTATTTGAAAAGAAAAGGAGTCCTCATCATGACGTCCCATGTGGGCCCCGCCCCCTACCATTCTGGACTCGCGCATGCGCAATCCGCATTTTCGGCGGGCTGCGCAAAAAACCGGGAGGATACGGAGGTTGACCGGGGCAGCGGGAGGCTCATTCAAAAAACGGGAGCCTCCCGCTGAATGCGGGAGGGTAGGCAACCCTGATGCACATACAGTGTCTATTCACAGAGAAAGAGGGACCGGGGCATGCCAGCAGCTCACAGAGTTCTACAGAGTGTTACATACATAACATTGCCGCAGGCTCCGGCGTCTGGCCTCTCCCGGCTCCCCCTTCTTCAGCCGCTGTGAATCCTCCGCAATGCCTCCCCCCGCTGATCAATCACTGCTGGCAGCTTTTGTTATCCTTCGAAGCTAAGCCATGTGACGTGGCAGCTGCTTCTGGTATCTCCTCAGTCAGAGGAAAGGCAGACAATCTTCCTGCAGCGGCAGCGTGTGGCCAGTTCCTCTGGGACTCTGAGAGCTGTCCCGCAATGCACTCTTCTTCATTCCCCTAGAAAGGCTTCTGTAACAAGCTGCACTGTATGTGTGGCAAATGTACTGTAGTGTGGTGTGGTGGTGCTGCACTGCAGGGGGGGGGGGGGGGCTATTTGGTACATGATGGTAGCGGTGTGTGTCAGCAGGGCCGTAACTAGGTGTGTGCCAAGCATGCTCAGCCCACAGCGCATAGGCACTGGCCCAATTTTAGGTATGGATGGGGGGACTGCACCAATTTTCTTTCTGGCACAGGGCACCTAAATGTCTAGTTACAGCTCTGACCCTTACTACTGGCATGGCTAAGTGGAAAGACACTTTTCCAGATCTCCACTTGAAAACTATTATTAAGTCCTGCACTGCACTGTATAAACTACTGGATTCTGCTTCTTATGCAGAAATGCACTTCAAACTGCTGCATAGGGCATAGACTTCTCCTGATGCGGATAAAGGGGCTAATTCAGTAAGGATAGCAAATTCTGCTAATCAGAATTTGCTTTCCTTTTCCTAGCTTGCTGGGGGCTGCCCATCACTGAGCAAGGCCGCCCAGCATGCTGACCGGAGCCTCGCCCCCCTTCAACAAGCAGAAATTGCGAGTGATCGCAATTTCTGCTTGTTAGCAGAAATACTGGAAGCCTCCTGCCAGCACAGCTTGGCTGTGCCCGCAGGAGACCCGCTACCCTTCTCCCTGATCATGGCGGCCTCGTGTGACATCACGCAGCCGCCATGATCACATGATCACACCCATGACACGCCCCAGTTCAGCCAACTTCGTCCCCTGTTCACGCTGCACCGCCCCCCGCAACGCTTCATCTCCCCCCCCCCCCCCCCCGGCAGAAAGTGCGGACACATGTGCAGGATGGGCACTGCGCATGCGCCTGCGGGGCGATCGTAAAAATTCCGATTGGATCGCGACTGCGATCTAACCTGAATTAGCCCCATAATCCACTGTATGTGGACATGCACTACAGTACAGGCATGTTGGATGGAGGTGCAATCTTTTATCACTGACAAACTACATATTCCTTTCACGATACATATGGCTTGGGCTTTATGGAACCAATATCCTTCTACTACTCTTTCCCCAATATCTAAAGGTAACTGTCTCTTACTGGCTATAGTAGCTGCTGTGTAAAATAAAGACACATTTTATCTCAATGGATTAAAGGCCTAATTCAGACCTGATTGCAGCAGCAAACTTTTTATCTAATGGGCAAAACCATGGCCCTCATTCCGAGTCATTCGCTCGTTCTTTTTTTTCGCATCGCAGTGAAAATCAGCTTAGAGCGCATGCGCAATGTTCGCACTGCGACTGCGCTAAGTAATTCTGCTATGAAGAAAGGATTTTTACTCACGGCTTTTTGTTCGCACCGGCGAACGTAGTGTGATTGACAGGAAATGGGTGTTACTGGGCGGAAACACGGCGTTTTATGGGCGTGTGGCTGAAAACGCTACCGTTTCCGGAAAAAACGCAGGAGTGGCCGGAGAAACGGGGGAGTGTCTGGGCGAACGCTGGGAGTGTTTGTGACGTCAAACCAGGAACGACAAGCACTGAACTGATCGCACAGGCAGAGTAAGTCTGGAGCTACTCTAAAACTGCTAAGTTTTTTTTGTTCGCAATATTGCGTAAACTTCGTTCGCACTTTTAAGATGCTAAGATACACTCCCAGTAGGCGTAGACTAAGCGTGTGTAACTCTGCTAAATTCGCCTTGCGACCGATCAACTCGGAATGAGGGCCCATGTGCAGTGCAGGGATGGGGGGCAGATATAACATGTGCAGTGAGAGTTAGATTTGGGTGGGGTCAAACTGAAATCTAAATTGCAGTGTAAAAATAAAGCAGCCAGTATTTACCCTGCACAGAAACAATATAACCCACCCAAATCTAACTCTCTCTGCACATGTTACATCTGCCCCACCTGCAGTGCACATGGTTTTGCCCATTAGAGAAATATTTTGATGCTCTGATCAGTTCTGAATTAGGACCTAAGTCAAAACCTATTTCTATCTCGCTTATGCTTCCACGTCTCATACACCTATGATGGATTGGACCGTTCCTTCGATGTGGAATCTAAAACGCCAAAATTCTTTCATATATGGGTGGTCATTCCGAGTTGATCGCTCGTTATTTTTTTTTCGCAACGGAGCGATTAGTCGCTAATGCGCATGCGCAATGTCCGCAGTGCGACTGCGCCAAGTAAATTTGCTATGCAGTTAGGTATTTTACTCACGGCATTACGAGGTTTTTTCTTCGTTCTGGTGATCGTAATGTGATTGACAGGAAGTGGGTGTTTCTGGGCAGAAACAGGCCGTTTTATGGGTGTGTGTGAAAAAACGCTGCCGTTTCTGGGAAAAACGCGGGAGTGTCTGAAGAAACGGGGGAGTGTCTGGGCGAACGCTGGGAGTGTTTGTGACGTCAAACCAGGAACGAAACTGACTGAACTGATCGCAGTTGCCGAGTAAGTCTGGAGCTACTCAGAAACTGCTAAGAAGTGTCTATTCGCAATTCTGCTAATCTTTCGTTCGCAATTTTACTATGCTAAGATTCACTCCCAGTAGGCGGCGGCTTAGCGTGTGCAAAGCTGCTAAAAGCAGCTTGCGAGCGAACAACTCGGAATGAGGGCCATGGTTATTACCATACTTGCTCACTTTACCGTCTTCCACCAAAGAGTCTGTATGGAATGCGGTATGGTTAACTACTTTGTATAATATGGAGGTACTTGATAAGGGTACACCCCCATTTTAGTGATGATGGCTAATGTTTATCACAATTTGCGGTGCTAGGTTTATTGCAATGTTGTACTTCCCTTGTGCTGTGTCATTTTGTCTCTTAAAAATGTGTATCCCCATGCTTTTCCCATATTGCAAATGTATTAATGATACCCTTCTTGGGACTTGAATGTATCTTTGTTGTCCATGTTTGCTTTTATACCATGGGGTATATTTACTAAGGTCCCGATTTTGGCCGAGCTTTTTTTATGTTTTCAAAGAGTCATCTCGGAAAATTACTAAACACAAATCTCAGCAGTGATGAGGGCATTTGCATTTGTTTTAACGGCAGAGTTCACAAATACGAATGAATACACCACCGGTTAAACTAGAGATGTGCACCGGAAATTTTTCGGGTTTTGTGTTTTGGTTTTGGATTCGGTTCCGCGGCCGTGTTTTGGATTCGGACGCGTTTTGCCAAAACCTCCCTGAAATTTTTTTGTCGGATTCGGGTGTGTTTTGGATTTGGGTGTTTTTTTTTTACAAAAAACCCTCAAAAACAGCTTAAATCATAGAATCTGGGGGTCATTTTGATCCCATAGTATTATAAACCTCAATAACCATAATTTACACTCATTTTCAGTCTATTCTGAACACCTCACACCTCACAATATTATTTTTAGTCCTAAAATTTGCACCGAGGTCGCTGGATGGCTAAGCTAAGCGACACAAGTGGCCGACACAAACACCTGGCCCATCTAGGAGTGGCACTGCAGTGTCAGGCAGGATGGCACTTCAAAAAAATAGTCCCCAAACAGCACATGATGCAAAGAAAAAAAGAGGCGCACCAAGGTCGCTGTGTGACTAAGCTAAGCGACACAAGTGGCCAAGACAAACACCTGGCCCATCTAGGAGTGGCACTGCAGTGTCAGACAGGATGGCACTTCAAAAAAGTAGTCCCCAAACAGCACATGATGCAAAGAAAAAAAGAGGCGCACCAAGGTCACTGTGTGACTAAGCTAAGCGACACAAGTGGCCGACACAAACACCTGGCCCATCTAGGAGTGGCACTGCAGTGTCAGGCAGGATGGCACTTCAAAAAAATTGTCCCCAAACAGCACATGATGCAAAGAAAAAAAGAGGCGCACCAAGGTCGCTGTGTGACTAAGCTAAGCGACACAAGTGGCCGACACAAACACCTGGCCCATCTAGGAGTGGCACTGCAGTGTCAGACAGGATGGCACTTCAAAAAAATTGTCCCCAAACAGCACATGATGCAAAGAAAAAAAGAGGCGCACCAAGGTCGCTGTGTGACTAAGCTAAGCGACACAAGTGGCCGACACAAACACCTGGCCCATCTAGGAGTGGCACTGCAGTGTCAGACAGGATGGCACTTAAAAAAATAGTCCCCAAACAGCACATGATGCAAAGAAAAATGAAAGAAAAAAGAGGTGCAAGATGGAATTGTCCTTTGGCCCTCCCACCCACCCTTATGTTGTATAAACAGGACATGCACACTTTAACGAACCCATCATTTCAGCGACAGAGTCTGCCACACGACTGTGACTGAAATGACTGGTTGGTTTGGGCCCCCACCAAAAAAGAAGCAATCAATCTCTCCTTGCACAAACTGGCTCTACAGAGGCAAGATGTCCACCTCATCATCATCCTTCGATTCCTCACCCCTTTCACTGTGTACATCCCCCTCCTCACAGATTATTAATTCGTCCCCACTGGAATCCACCATCTCAGGTCCCTGTGTACTTTCTGGAGGCAATTGCTGCTGGTGAATGTCTCCACGGAGGAATTGATTATAATTCATTTTGATGAACATCATCTTCTCCACATTTTCTGGAAGTAACCTCGTACGCCGATTGCTGACAAGGTGAGCGGCTGCACTAAACACTCTTTCGGAGTACACACTGGAGGGAGGGCAACTTAGGTAGAATAAAGCCAGTTTGTGCAAGGGCCTCCAAATTGCCTCTTTTTCCTGCCAGTATACGTACGGACTGTCTGACGTGCCTACTTGGATGCGGTCACTCATATAATCCTCCACCATTCTTTCAATGGTGACAGAATCATATGCAGTTACAGTAGACGACATGTCAGTAATCGATGGCAGGTCCTTCAGTCTGGACCAGATGTCAGCACTTGCTCCAGACTGCTCTGCATCACCGCCAGCAGGTGGGCTCGGAATTCTTAGCCTTTTCCTCGCACCCCCAGTTGCGGGAGAATGTGAAGGAGGATCTGTTGACGGGTCACGTTCCGCTTGACTTGAAAATGTTCTCACCAGCAGGTCTTTGAACCTCTGCAAACTTGTGTCTGCTGGAAAGAGAGATACAACGTAGGTTTTAAATCTAGGATCGAGCACGGTGGCCAAAATGTAGTGCTCTGATTTCAACAGATTGACCACCCATGAATCCTGGTTAAGCGAATTAAGGGCTCCATCCACAAGTCCCACATGCCTAGCGGAATCGCTCTATTTTAGCTCCTCCTTCAATGTCTCCAGCTTCTTCTGCAAAAGCCTGATGAGGGGAATGACCTGACTCAGGCTGGCAGTGTCTGAACTGACTTCACGTGTGGCAAGTTCAAAGGGTTGCAGAACCTTGCACAATGTTGAAATCATTCTCCACTGCGCTTGAGTCAGGTGCATTCCCCCTCCTTTGCCTATATCGTGGGCAGATGTATAGGCTTGAATGGCCTTTTGCTGCTCCTCCATCCTCTGAAGCATATAGAGGGTTGAATTCCATCTCGTTACCACCTCTTGCTTCAGATGATGGCAGGGCAGGTTCAGGACTGTTTGCTGGTGCTCCAGTCTTCGGCACGCGGTGGCTGAATGCCGAAAGTGGCCCGCAATTCTTCGGGCCACCGACAGCATCTCTTGCACGCCCCTGTCGTTTTTTAAATAATTCTGCACCACGAAATTAAATGTATGTGCAAAACATGGGACGTGCTGGAATTTGCCCAGATTTAATGCACGCACAATATTGCTGGCGTTGTCCGATGTCACAAATCCCCAGGAGAGTCCCATTGGGGTAAGCCATTCTGCGATGATGTTCCTCAGTTTCCGTAAGAGGTTGTCAGCTGTTTGCCTCTTATGGAAAGCGGTGATACAAAGCGTAGCCTGCCTAGGAACGAGTTGGCGTTTGCGAGATGCTGCTACTGGTGCCGCCGCTGCTGTTCTTGCTGCGGGAGGCAATACATCTACCCAGTGGGCTGTCACAGTCATATAGTCCTGAGTCTCCCCTGCTCCACTTGTCCACATGTCCGTGGTTAAGTGGACATTGGGTACAACTGCATTTTTTAGGACACTAATGACTCTTTTTCTGACGTCTGTGTACATTTTCGGTATCGCCTGCCTAGAGAAATGGAAACTAGATGGTATTTGGTACCGGGGACACAGTACCTCAATCAAGTCTCTAGTTGCCTGTGAATTAACGGTGGATACCGGACACACGTTTCTCACCACCCAGGCTGACAAGACCTGAGTTATCCGCTTTGCAGCAGGATGACTGCTGTGATATTTCAGCTTCCTCGCAAAGGACTGTTGGACAGTCAATTGCTTACTGGAAGTAGTACAAGTGGTCTTCCGACTTCCCCTCTGGGATGACGATCGACTCCCAGCAGCAACAACAGCAGCGCCAGCAGCAGTAGGCGTTACACTCAAGGATGCATCGGAGGAATCCCAGGCAGGAGAGGACTCGTCAGACTTGCCAGTGACATGGCCTGCAGGACTACTGGCTTTCCTGTGTAAGGTGGAAATTCACACTGAGGGAGTTGGTGGTTTGGTTTGCAGGAGCTTGGTTACAAGAGGAAGGGACTTAGTGGTCAGTGGACTGCTTCCGCTGTCATCCAAAGTTTTTGAACTTGTCACTGACTTCTGATGAATGCGGTCCAGGTGACGTATAAGGGAGGATGTTCCTAGGTGGTTAACGTCCTTACCCCTACTTATTACAGCTTGACAAAGGCAACACACGGCTTGACACCTGTTGTCCGCATTTGTGTTGAAATAATTCCACACCGAAGAGGTGATTTTTTTTGTATTTTGACCAGGCATGTCAATGGCCATATTCGTCCCACGGACAACAGGTGTCTCCCCAGGTGCCTGACTTAAACAAACCACCTCACCATCAGAATCCTCCTTGTCAATTTCCTCCCCAGCGCCAGCAACACCCATATCCTCATCCTGGTGTACTTCAACAGTGATATCTTCAATTTGACTATCAGGAACTGGACTGCAGGTGCTCGTGCAAATGGTGGAAGGCACAAGCTCTTCCCGTCCAGTGTTGGGAAGGTCAGGCATCGCAACCGACACAATTGGACTCTCCTTGGGGATTTATGATTTAGAAGAACGCAAAGTTCTTTGCTGTGCTTTTGCCAGCTTAAGTCTTTTCATTTTTCTAGCGAGAGGATGAGTGCTTCCATCCTCATGTGAATCTGAACCACTAGCCATGAACATAGGCCAGGGCCTCAGCCGTTCCTTGCCACTCCGTGTCGTAAATGGCATATTGGCAAGTTTACGCTTCTCATCAGACGCTTTCAATTTGTCATTTTACTGAACTTTTGTTTTTTGGATTTTACATGCTCTCTACTATGACATTGGGCATCGGCCTTGGTAGACGACGTTGATGGCATTTCATCGTCTCGGCCATGACTAGTGGCAGCAGCTTCAGCACGAGGTGGAAGTGGATCTTGATCTTTCCCTATTTTAACCTCCACATTTTTGTTCTCCATTTTTTAATGTGTAGAATTATATGCCAGTATCAATAGCAATGGCCTACTACTATATATACTGCGCACAACTGAAATGCACCACAGGTATGGATGGATAGTATACTTGACGACACAGAGGTAGGTAGAGCAGTGGCCTTCCGTACCGTACTGCTATATATACTGGTGGTCACTGTCAGCAAACTGCAAAACTAAAATGCACCACAGGTATAGAATCTAGATGGATAGTATACTTGACGACACAGAGGTAGGTAGAGCAGTGGCCTTCCGTACCGTACTGCTATATATACTGGTGGTCACTGTCAGCAAACTGCAAAACTAAAATGCACCACAGGTATAGAATCTAGATGGATAGTATACTTGATGACACAGAGGTAGGTAGAGCAGTGGCCTTCTGTACCGTACTGCTATATATACTGGTGGTCACTGTCAGCAAACTGCAAAACTAAAATGCACCACAGGTATAGAATCTAGATGGATAGTATACTTGACGACACAGAGGTAGGTAGAGCAGTGGCCTTCCGTACCGTACTGCTATATATACTGGTGGTCACTGTCAGCAAACTGCAAAACTAAAATGCACCACAGGTATAGAATCTAGATGGATAGTATACTTGACGACACAGAGGTAGGTAGAGCAGTGGCTTTCCGTACCGTACTGCTATATATACTGGTGGTCACTGTCAGCAAACTGCAAAACTAAAATGCACCACAGGTATAGAATCTAGATGGATAGTATACTTGACGACACAGAGGTAGGTAGAGCAGTGGCCTTCCGTACCGTACTGCTATATATACTGGTGGTCACTGTCAGCAAACTGCAAAACTAAAATGCACCACAGGTATAGAATCTAGATGGATAGTATACTTGATGACACAGAGGTAGGTAGAGCAGTGGCCTTCCGTACCGTACTGCTATATATACTGGTGGTCACTGTCAGTAAACTGCAAAACTAAAATGCACCACAGGTATAGAATCTAGATGGATAGTATACTTGACGACACAGAGGTAGGTAGAGCAGTGGCCTTCCGTACCGTACTGCTATATATACTGGTGGTCACTGTCAGCAAACTGCAAAACTAAAATGCACCACAGGTTTAGAATCTAGATGGATAGTATACTTGACGACACAGAGGTAGGTAGAGCAGTGGCTTTCCGTACCGTACTGCTATATATACTGGTGGTCACTGTCAGCAAACTGCAAAACTAAAATGCACCACAGGTATAGAATCTAGATGGGTAGTATACTTGACAACACAGAGGTAGGTAGAGCAGTGGCCTTCCATACCGTACTGCTATATATACTGGTGGTCACTGTCAGCAAACTGCAAAACTAAAATGCACCACAGGTATAGAATCTAGATGGATAGTATACTTGACGACACAGAGGTAGGTAGAGCAGTGGCCTTCCGTACCGTACTGCTATATATACTGGTGGTCACTGTCAGCAAACTGCAAAACTAAAATGCACCACAGGTATAGAATCTAGATGGATAGTATACTTGATGACACAGAGGTAGGTAGAGCAGTGGCCTTCCATACCGTACTGCTAT
The DNA here is from genome assembly GCF_028390025.1 of Pseudophryne corroboree. Classification (NCBI taxonomy): domain Eukaryota; kingdom Metazoa; phylum Chordata; class Amphibia; order Anura; family Myobatrachidae; genus Pseudophryne; species Pseudophryne corroboree. The sequence continues at coordinate 381,651,281 of NC_086450.1, read as the reverse complement.
ATATACTGGTGGTCACTGTCAGCAAACTGCAAAACTAAAATGCACCACATGTATAGAATCTAGATGGATAGTATACTTGACGACACAGAGGTAGGTAGAGCAGTGGCCTTCCGTACCGTACTGCTATATATACTGGTGGTCACTCTCAGCAAACTGCAAAACTAAAATGCACCACAGGTATAGAATCTAGATAGATAGTATACTTGACGACACAGAGGTAGGTAGAGCAGTGGCCTTCCGTACCGTACTGCTATATATACTGGTGGTCACTGTCAGCAAACTGCAAAACTAAAATGCACCACAGGTATAGAATCTAGATGGATAGTATACTTGACAACACAGAGGTAGGTAGAGCAGTGGCCTTCCTTACCGTACTGCTATATATACTGGTGGTCACTGTCAGCAAACTGCAAAACTAAAATGCACCACAGGTATAGAATCTAGATGGATAGTATACTTGACGACACAGAGGTAGGTAGAGCAGTGGCCTTCCGTACCGTACTGCTATATATACTGGTGGTCACTGTCAGCAAACTGCAAAACTAAAATGCACCACATGTATAGAATCTAGATGGATAGTATACTTGAGGACACAGAGGTAGGTAGAGCAGTGGCCTTCCGTACCGTACTGCTATATATACTGGTGGTCACTGTCAGTAAACTGCAAAACTAAAATGCACCACAGGTATAGAATCTAGATGGATAGTATACTTGACAACACAGAGGTAGGTAGAGCAGTGGCCTTCCGTACCGTACTGCTATATATACTGGTGGTCACTGTCAGCAAAACTCTGCACTGTACTCCTCCTATATAATACTGCTGGTCCCCAGTACCCACAATAAAGCAGTGTGAGCACAGATATATGCAGCACACTGAGCACAGATATGGAGCGTTTTTCAGGCAGACAACGTATAATACTGGTGGTCACTGGTCAGCAAAACTCTGCACTGTACTCCTCCTATATAATACTGCTGGTCCCCAGTCCCCACAATAAAGCAGTGTGAGCACAGATATATGCAGCACACTGAGCACAGATATGGAGCGTTTTTCAGGCAGACAACGTATAATACTGGTGGTCACTGGTCAGCAAAACTCTGCACTGTACTCCTCCTATATAATACAGCTGCTCCCCAGTCCCCACAATAAAGCAGTGTGTGAGCACAGATATATGCAGCACACTGAGCACAGATATGGAGCGTTTTTCAGGCAGAGAACGGATAAAACTGGTGGTCACTGATCAGCAAAACTCTGCACTGTACTCCTCCTATATAATACAGCTGCTCCCCAGTCCCCACAATTAAGCAATAAGCACAAATATTTGCAGCAACATTAATAAACGGAGAGGACGCCAGCCACGTCCTCTCCCTAACATTTCCAAAGCACGAGTGAAAATGGCGGCGACGCGCAGCTCCTTATATAGAATCCGAATCTCGCGAGAATCCGACAGCGGGATGATGACGTTCGGGCGCGCTCGGATTAACCGAGCCATACGGGAGATTCCGAGTATGCCTCGGACCCGTGTAAAATGGGTGAAGTTCGGGGGGGTTCGGTTTCCGAGGAACCGAACCCACTCATCACTAGGTTAAACACGCCTGTTTTATAGAACTCAGTAATTTGCTAAGAATTCATATTCACAATCCCTGCCGGCAATAGCCAAACACTGCCGGTTTATGTTCTAATTCGTAAAAAAAAGCAATTTTCAAATAGACCTGCTTTTTGGATGCGTATTCTGATAGGCATGCATGGATCAGTGAGATCCGTGCATACTTATCTGTGGAAAGGGGTGTAAAAGTGTTAAAAAATGTAAAAAAAAATTGCGTGGGGTCCCCCCTCTTAAGTATAGCCAGCCTCGGGTTCTTTGAGCCAGTCCTGGTTGTAAAAATACAGGGTAAAAATTGCGTAGGGTCCCCCCATATTTAAACAACCAGTATCGGGCTCTGCGTCCGGTCCTGGTTTAAAAAATACGGGGGACAAAAGACGTAGGGGTCCCCCGTATTTTTCAAACCAGCACCGGGCTCCACTAGCCAGAGAGATAATGCCACAGCCAGGGGACACTTTTATGTAGGTCCCTGCAGCCGTGGCATTACCCCCCCCCCCCCAACTAATCACCACTGGCCGGAGTACCCTGGAGGAGTGGGGACTCCTTAAATCAAGGGGTCCCCCCCTCCAGCCACCCAAGGGACAGGGGTGAAGCTCGAGGCTGTCCCCACCATCCGTGGGCGGTGGATGGGAGGCTGATAGCCTTTGTGTAAAAATAATTAATATTGTTTTTTTTGTAGGAGAACTACAAGTCCCAGCAAGCTGGTACGTGGAGAACCACAAGTACCAGCATGCGGGGAAAGAACGGGCCCGCTGGTACCTGTAGTTCTACAAATAAAATACCCAAAAAAAACCACAACACACACACCGTGACAGTAAAGCTTTATTTTACATACATGCACACTTACACACTCACATACTTACCTATTGTCCCACGGAGCCCCTCAGTCCTCTTTTCCCGTAGAATCCACGGTGGACCTGTGAAAAGATGCCCAAAATACTCACCTATAAATACTCACCTGTAAAGTTCGGTCCTCTTCATTCCATGTAGCATCCAGGGGGTTAAAAAACAACAAACCGCTAAAACCCGAACCCTCGCACTAAAGGGGCTCCGTGTTTACACATGAAACCCCTTTTTCCGACTGCCGGGACCCCGCGTGACTACTGTCAGTGAAGGTCCCGTCAGCCAGTCAGGGAGCGCCACGTCATGGCGCTCTCCTGATTGGCTGTGTGCTCCTTGCCTGTCAATCAGGCTCAGCGCAGTGGCTAGAATGGAGGATCGCGGTCCTCCATTATAGCCTATGATGGGAACTTTGTGGTCTGCGGTTAAGCGCAAAGTTATTTGGGGTCACCCACAAGAGTGGTTCGGGTTTTAGCGGTTTGTTGTTTTTTAACCCCCTGGATGCTATATGGAATGAAGAGGACCGAACTTCACCGGATAATAGGTGAGTATTTTGGGCATCTTTTCACAGGTCCACAGTGGATTCTACGGGAAAAGAGGACCGAGGGGCTACGTGGAACAATAGGTATGTGCATGTATGTAAAATAAAGTTTTACTGTCACGGTGTGTGTGTGTTGTGTTTTTTTGGGGGTATTTCTTTGTAGTAGAACTACAGGTACCAGCGGCCCGTTCTTTTCCTGCATGCTGGTACTTGTGGTTCTCGAAGTACCAGCTTGCGGGGGGGGGGGAGGCTTGCTGGGACTTGTAGTTCTCCTACAAAAAAACAATATTCATTATTTTTACAGAAAGGCTATCAGCATCCCATCCACCGCCCACGGATGGGGGGGGGGCAGCCTCGGGCTTCACCCCTGGCCCTTGGGTGGCTGGAGGGGGAACCCCTTGATTTAAGGGGTCCCCACTCCTCCAGGTTACACCGGCCAGGGGTGACTAGTTGGGGGGGGGGGGGGGTAATTCCACGGCCGCAGGGACCTACATAAAAGTGTCCCTCGGCTGTGGCATTATCTCTCTGGGAACCTCTACGTCTTTTGTCCCCTGTACTTTTACAACCATGACCGGCTCAAAGATTCCAAGGCTGGTTATGCTTAGGAGGGGGGACCCCACGCAATTTTGTGTTTTAATTTTTAACCCTTTCAACACTTAGTAGAAGGTAGACAATGAAGCCCTGCACGGATCTCACTGATTCGGCCGGGCTTCATTGTGTTATGTCCGGCAGTGTTTTACTAATCACTCCCGTAAAACACTGCCCGACAATACGATTTACATCGACATCGGAACATACGAAAGAAGAGGACTCGTAGCTTAGTAAATTACATGGAAAAAAAAACAAAAAGTTGCAAAAAAAATACGACCGATACTATTCGAGATGAATCTCCCACCAACTCAGCACAAATACGATTCTTTGTAAATATACCCCCATGTTGCCTGTGACGAGTCTACAATGTACTTTATCGAATAAAAATATTAAAGAAATAAAAAATAAAGACACAGCCACCCCTTCTGTAATACACTTGTGCCAACTAACCCACTTTATAATTGGAGTGAAGAGAGAGGAATTGTTTCCATTTGGGAGCTGCGCTGAACCTTTCTAACAACCGCAGAGAGATAGGGGGTCCTAAATATGTTTCCATAATTGAGCAACAGCTGCTTTAGATACTACAAGGCTATGGCCAAAGACATATCTACGATATGAGGGGACAATAGCCCGGTACCACTGTAGAAGTGCAATGTCCAGGGTTAGGTCAACAGAAAGATGGAAAACCTTTAGCAAAAGGTCTGCTATGGCTTTCCAAAATGGAAGAAGTACAGGTCAGCTCTAGAATACGTGACAAATGTCGCCCACATGACCACAACCACGTCAACAGAGCCTCAATTAGGATGACCAAATTCGTGTAGCTTGTCTGGAGTCATATGGGGGCCTATTTATCTATTATTATTTGCTGTATGCATGAATGCTTACCTCCTAGAACATCTCTTCCAATGTAGAGCTGTCCCTGCAAAGTTCTAACCTGGGAGTCATATTGCGCATCATGACATCACACAACAAGTGCAGGAAGATGGGTGTACCCTTCTATGTAGTGGAGTGCCTCCCAAGACAATGCCAAAGTTGCTGCCCCCTCCGCATTGCGCCCTGCATGGCGACAACATCAGTCTCTCACACTTCATTACGGCCCTGTTCTTTAGATGCTGTGTCCTCACAAGCCATGTCCAATGAGAAAATATCAATATTACCATTCAAAGATCACAGCCTTCATCCCAATTATTCAAAGATCCCCATCATTATTTACATATTGACATCCATGGCGTTGAAATTTAGGCTATTACCTAGGCTACTGACACAAACGACATGCACTAGAAACCAGTACAAGAAATATGAGTAGACAGACAGCCTGAAAAGGACAGATGAAAGTGATGATGGACAAGCATCATTATAATAGATTGTGAGGCATTTTTAGTTTCTTGAAACACACAGGAGATAAGAACCATTGGTGTGTTTTCTTTGTGCTGATAAATTCATATATTCCATCTTGTACAGCATACGTCTTGGGAGCTTGCAAGTTATCTGTAAATTGGCAAGACTTGAAAGTGTGCTATCTTGTGAGGCAGCACAGCCAAGTTGGAAAAGCAGCTGCTAATCTTCATATATTGTACATTTTCACACTTATTTAAAGCTAAACTGGATTTTTAAAGCACATTTAATGTCTAAGATGGCAAAAGGACAAGTTTTACTTACTTATTTCTGGTTCCATTTTTAAATCTTTTCTTGCATTTTTCTCAGAAATATTACAAATAATTCCTTTGCTTTTTAATTAAAACATATATTTAGTACCACACAAAAAAGCATAGATTGTATTTCATACACTATATTTCATATCCTGGAGGTGGAATCTAAAATGATGTTCCTGCTTGTTTTATGTATAGCAAAAATGGGATCAGTATGAGATCCCGACGTATGGGATCCTGGCGCTCGAAATACAGATGCCGGGATCCCGATTTTAAAGAAGCTGACAGGGGTGAGTAAGGGGTGTTCTCCCCTCTCCCCAACCCCCTAACCCTCCCTACCCTACCCTAACCTAGCCTAACCCTAATCTCCCCCCTTGGTGCCTAACCCTAACCACCCCCCGGAGGTGCCTAAACCTAACCTTGTGTCCCCGCTGCCTACACCTAACCCTCCCCCCACAGCCTTATCCTAACCCTTCAAGGGGGGTGCCTAACCCTAACCCCCTCTCTCCACTGCCTAACCCTAAGCCCTTGGGAACGCAGCCTAACCCTAACCCTCCCAACGCAGCCTAAACTAAACCCCCACACACAAACCGCGGCTTACCTGTGGTGCGTGGCGGTTTGTCCTCCGTCAGGATCCCGGCTGTCGGTATTCCGGCGTAGGATGGTGCACCCATTGTGGATGTCGGTGTCGGTCCCCAGAGCCGTTTGTCTGAAACAGCGGACTATGCTTATGGTTACGTCAGCTCTCACTGTAAATACACAACTCATCCTTGTTTGCTATGGACAGCTTCTCTGCTGATCCACTTCTCACATTTTTCACAGCTTGATAAATCAACCCCAAAATCTGTAACAATTTTGGTGATCTGAGGATTCTTAGATCTAAAAAAGGATATTTTTGTTTGAATTACGTGTCATGACAGCAGTGGCTTTAAACACAATCCATTACAATGGGTCATATAGGGTGAGCTGGTTCCTGGAGACACACTGGCTGCCCATAGCTTACAGGTAGACAAATAAACTTTACATTTGGAAAAGCAAATACCAGGTCACACATAGGTCAGTAGAATACAGTTATTACACACAAAGTTTTGGGCTTCTCCCAAGCAGTACCATAACAACGTGCCAGCCAGTGGCAAACGCAGGATTTGCATGGGGGGGTTTCCAGAACTGGGCGGAGCCAATCACGGGGGTGGGGACTGAGGTGACCCAGTATATGCTGGGTCCGTAAAACTAGTGTGCTTGTGTGTGTGTGTGTATATATATATATATATCTACACATATATATATATACTGTATATATATATATATATATATATATATCTACACACACATATATATATATATATATATATACATACACACACATACATATACACGGGTGGTCTTCAGTATGCCAGCGGTCGGGCTCCCGGCGACCAGCATACCGGCGCCGGGAGCCTGACCGCCGGCATACGACACTTATTCTCCCTCGTGGGGGTCCACGACCCCCCTGGAGGGAGAATAGAATAGTGCGGCGCGCGTAGCGAGCCCACAAGGGGCTCATTTGCGCTCGCCACACTGTTGGTAAGCCGGCGGCCGGCCTCCGGGCGCCGGTATGCTGGTCGCCGGGAGGCCAGCCGCCGGGAGATCGTAGTGAACCCATATACACATATACATAGCATATTAAACATGCATACATATATATATATATATATACACACACACATACAGTACACATATATATACACATGTATATATATGTGTGTGTGTGTGTGTGTGTGTGTGTGTTTATATGTATGTATGTATATACATGTGTATATATGTAGGCACATGGATATATATGTACTATAATTAAAATAAAGTAAACTTTTATTGCACTTGCAAGTGCCACCAGAAAGACAGCAGGCTGCAGAGGACGCTAGACAGTCATTAATAATACTCATGCAGCTAAAAAAAAAAAAAAAAAAAAAAAAAAAATTTTTTTTTTTTAGTGGAGGGGGGTTTCTGGGTACTCGGAAACCCCCCCTGGGTGCGCCACTGCCAGCATTTTGTTTTTTTTTAACATACATGTAGCGTGGTCAGCTGAGGAGTTGTTGTGAGAGTAGTAAGAGGGAGTGAGGTGAACAATCTGATAATGAGCGCGTGTTGAGAAAGTGCAGAGTTTGCACAAAGGAGAGGAGATGGCAGCTCAGTGAAATATTCGGAGTCAGAGTGTCAGCTTCTTCCCACTGATAGGAACTTTGAGCACAGGCAGCCCTGTGCAGGTGAAAAGGTAGGAAAACCTTTAGTGTAAGGTAAAAATGGTGGGACACAGGGGGTGATTCAGAACTGATCGCACGCAGGCGTTTTTTTGCAGTGCTGCGATCAGGTAGTTGCCGCCTACAGGGGGAGGGGGTAGTTGATGTGCAGGGGTGCGATCGCTTGTGCAGAGAGCTGCACAAACAAAAGTTTGTGCAGTCTCTGCACAGCTCAGGACTTACTCAGCCGCTGTGATGATCTGGCCAGGAGCTGACATCAGGAACCCTCCCTCCAAACGGCCGGGTACGCCGGCGTTTTTCTGGACACTCCTTAGAAATGGTCAGTTGACACCCACAAATGGCCTCTTCTTGTCAATCTTCTTGCGATAGCTGGTGCGAACGCTTTCTTTGTTAAATCCATCGCTGTCTGGCGATCCCCGTTGCCGGTGGCCGATGTGCCTGCACATTGCGGAGCATACGTATGTGCAGTTCAGACTAGTGATGAGCGGGTTCGGTTCCTCGGAAACCGAACCCCCCCGAACTTCACCCATTTTACACGGGTCCGAGGCATACTCGGATTCACCCGTATGGCTCAGTTAACCCGAGCGCGCCCGAACGTCATCATCCCGCTGTCGGATTCTCGCGAGATTCGGATTCTATATAAGGAGCCGCGCGTCGCCGCCATTTTCACTCGTGCATTGGAAATGTTAGGGAGAGGACGTGGCTGGCGTCCTCTCCGTTTGTGCTTATTGCTTAATTGTGGGGACTGGGGAGCAGCTGTATTATATAGGAGGAGTACAGTGCAGAGTTTTGCTGATCAGTGACCACCAGTTTTATCCGTTCTCTGCCTGAAAAACGCTCCATATCTGTGCTCAGTGTGCTGCATATATCTGTGCTCACACTGCTTTATTGTGGGGACTGGGGACCAGCAGTATTATATAGGAGGAGTACAGTGCAGAGTTTTGCTGACCAGTGACCACCAGTATACATTGTCTGCCTGAAAAACGCTCCATATCTGTGCTCAGTGTGCTGCATATATCTGTGCTCACACTGCTTTATTGTGGGTACTGAGGACCACCAGTATATTATATAGGAGGAGTACAGTGCAGAGTTTTGCTGACCAGTGACCACCAGTATATATAGCAGTACGGTACGGAAGGCCACTGCTCTACCTACCTCTGTGTCGTCAAGTATACTATCCATCTAGGTTCTATACCTGTGGTGCATTTTAGTTTTGCAGTTTGCTGACAGTGACCACCAGTATATATAGCAGTACGGTACGGAGGGCCACTGCTCTACCTACCTCTGTGTCGTCAAGTATACTATCCATCTAGATTCTATACCTGTGGTGCATTTTAGTTTTGCAGTTTGCTGACAGTGACCACCAGTATATATAGCAGTACGGTACGGAAGGCCACTGCTCTACCTTACCTCTGTGTCGTCAAGTATACTATAGAGATGAGCGGGTTCGGTTTCTCTGAATCCGAACCCGCCAGAACTTCATGTTTTTTTTCACGGGTCCGAGCGACTCGGATCTTCCCGCCTTGCTCGGTTAACCCGAGCGCGCCCGAACGTCATCATGACGCTGTCGGATTCTCGCGAGGCTCGGATTCTATCGCGAGACTCGGATTCTATATAAGGAGCCGCGCGTCGCCGCCATTTTCACACGTGCATTGAGATTGATAGGGAGAGGACGTGGCTGGCGTCCTCTCCATTTAGATTATAAGAGACTGAGAGAGATTTACTGGAGCTGACTAGGAGGAGTACTGTTACTGTAGAAGTGTAGAGACTGAGTGGAGAGAGTTTACTAGTGAGGACAGTGCAGTTTACTTTATAATCCGTTCTCTGCCTGAAAAAAGCGATACACAGCACACAGTGACTCAGTCACATACCATATCTGTGTGCACTGCTCAGGCTCAGGCCAGTGTGCTGCATCATCTATTATCTATATATAATATTATATATATCTGTCTGACTGCTCAGCTCACACAGCTTATAATTGTGGGGGAGACTGGGGAGCACTACTGCAGTGCCAGTTATAGGTTATAGCAGGAGCCAGGAGTACATAATATATTATATAGTGAGTGACCACCAGACACACAGTGCAGTTTATTTAATATATCCGTTCTCTGCCTGAAAAAAGCGATACACACAGTGACTCAGTCAGTCACATACCATATCTGTGTGCACTGCTCAGGCCAGTGTGCTGCATCATCTATTATCTATATATAATATTATATATATCTGTCTGACTGCTCAGCTCACACAGCTTATAATTGTGGGGGAGACTGGGGAGCACTACTGCAGTGCCAGTTATAGGTTATAGCAGGAGCCAGGAGTACATAATATATTATATAGTGAGTGACCACCAGACACACAGTGCAGTTTATTTAATATATCCGTTCTCTGCCTGAAAAAAGCGATACACACAGTGACTCAGTCAGTCACATACCATATCTGTGTGCACTGCTCAGGCTCAGGCCAGTGTGCTGCATCATCTATTATCTATATATAATATTATATATATCTGTCTGACTGCTCAGCTCACACAGCTTATAATTGTGGGGGAGACTGGGGAGCACTACTGCAGTGCCAGTTATAGGTTATAGCAGGAGCCAGGAGTACATAATATATTATATAGTGAGTGACCACCAGACACACAGTGCAGTTTATTTAATATATCCGTTCTCTGCCTGAAAAAAGCGATACACACAGTGACTCAGTCAGTCACATACCATATCTGTGTGCACTGCTCAGGCTCAGGCCAGTGTGCTGCATCATCTATTATCTATATATAATATTATATATATCTGTCTGACTGCTCAGCTCACACAGCTTATAATTGTGGGGGAGACTGGGGAGCACTACTGCAGTGCCAGTTATAGGTTATAGCAGGAGCCAGGAGTACATATTATATTAAAATTAAACAGTGCACACTTTTGCTGCAGGAGTGCCACTGCCAGTGTGACTGACCAGTGACCTGACCACACTGACCACCAGTATAGTTAGTAGTATACTTATATTGTGATTGCCTGAAAAAGTTAAACACTCGTCGTGTGACTTCACTTGTGTTTTTTTTTTTTATTCTATAAAAATAAAACTCATTCTGCTGACAGACAGTGTCCAGCAGGTCCGTCATTATATAATATATAATATATACCTGTCCGGCTGCAGTAGTGATATATATATATTTTTTATATCATTTATCATCCAGTCGCAGCAGACACAGTACGGTAGTTCACGGCTGTGGCTACCTCTGTGTCTCTGCACTCGGCAGGCAGTCCGTCCATAATTGTAATACCACCTAACCGTGGATTTTTTTCATTCTTCTTTATACATACATAGTTACATAGACATCTTCTCTTTATCAACCAGTCTATATTAGCTGCAGACACAGTACAGTACGGTAGTTCACGGCTGTGGCTACCTCTGTGTCTGCACTCGGCAGGCAGTCCGTCCATAATTATATACCACCTAACCGTGGTTTCTTTTCATTCTTCTTTATACATACATAGTTACATAGACATCTTCTCTTTATCAACCAGTCTATATTAGCTGCAGACACAGTACAGTACGGTAGTTCACGGCTGTGGCTACCTCTGTGTCTGCACTCGGCAGGCAGTCCGTCCATAATTGTATACCACCTAACCGTGGATTTTTTTCAGTCTTCTTTATACATACATAGTTACATAGACATCTTCTCTTTATCAACCAGTCTATATTAGCTGCAGACACAGTACAGTACGGTAGTTCACGGCTGTGGCTACCTCTGTGTCTGCAGTCGGCAGGCAGTCCATAATTGTATACTAGTATCCATCTCCATTGTTTACCTGAGGTGCCTTTTAGTTGTGCCTATTAAAATATGGAGAACAAAAATGTTGAGGTTCCAAAATTAGGGAAAGATCAAGATCCACTTCCACCTCGTGCTGAAGCTGCTGCCACTAGTCATGGCCGAGACGATGAAATGCCAGCAACGTCGTCTGCCAAGGCCGATGCCCAATGTCATAGTACAGAGCATGTCAAATCCAAAACACCAAATATCAGAAAAAAAAGGACTCCAAAACCTAAAATAAAATTGTCGGAGGAGAAGCGTAAACTTGCCAATATGCCATTTACCACACGGAGTGGCAAGGAACGGCTGAGGCCCTGGCCTATGTTCATGGCTAGTGGTTCAGCTTCACATGAGGATGGAAGCACTCAGCCTCTCGCTAGAAAAATGAAAAGACTCAAGCTGGCAAAAGCAGCACAGCAAAGAACTGTGCATTCTTCGAAATCCCAAATCCACAAGGAGAGTCCAATTGTGTCGGTTGCGATGCCTGACCTTCCCAACACTGGACGTGAAGAGCATGCGCCTTCCACCATTTGCACGCCCCCTGCAAGTGCTGGAAGGAGCACCCGCAGTCCAGTTCCTGATAGTCAGATTGAAGATGTCAGTGTTGAAGTACACCAGGATGAGGAGGATATGGGTGTTGCTGGCGCTGGGGAGGAAATTGACCAGGAGGATTCTGATGGTGAGGTGGTTTGTTTAAGTCAGGCACCCGGGGAGACACCTGTTGTCCATGGGAGGAATATGGCCGTTGACATGCCAGGTGAAAATACCAAAAAAATCAGCTCTTCGGTGTGGAGGTATTTCACCAGAAATGCGGACAACAGGTGTCAAGCCGTGTGTTCCCTTTGTCAAGCTGTAATAAGTAGGGGTAAGGACGTTAACCACCTCGGAACATCCTCCCTTATACGTCACCTGCAGCGCATTCATAATAAGTCAGTGACAAGTTCAAAAACTTTGGGTGACAGCGGAAGCAGTCCACTGACCAGTAAATCCCTTCCTCTTGTAACCAAGCTCACGCAAACCACCCCACCAACTCCCTCAGTGTCAATTTCCTCCTTCCCCAGGAATGCCAATAGTCCTGCAGGCCATGTCACTGGCAATTCTGACGAGTCCTCTCCTGCCTGGGATTCCTCCGATGCATCCTTGCGTGTAACGCCTACTGCTGCTGGCGCTGCTGTTGTTGCCGCTGGGAGTCGATGGTCATCCCAGAGGGGAAGTCGTAAGCCCACTTGTACTACTTCCAGTAAGCAATTGACTGTTCAACAGTCCTTTGCGAGGAAGATGAAATATCACAGCAGTCATCCTACTGCAAAGCGGATAACTGAGGCCTTGACAACTATGTTGGTGTTAGACGTGCGTCCGGTATCCGCCGTTAGTTCACAGGGAACTAGACAATTTATTGAGGCAGTGTGCCCCCGTTACCAAATACCATCTAGGTTCCACTTCTCTAGGCAGGCGATACCGAGAATGTACACGGACGTCAGAAAAAGACTCACCAGTGTCCTAAAAAATGCAGTTGTACCCAATGTCCACTTAACCACGGACATGTGGACAAGTGGAGCAGGGCAGGGTCAGGACTATATGACTGTGACAGCCCACTGGGTAGATGTATGGACTCCCGCCGCAAGAACAGCAGCGGCGGCACCAGTAGCAGCATCTCGCAAACGCCAACTCTTTCCTAGGCAGGCTACGCTTTGTATCACCGCTTTCCAGAATACGCACACAGCTGAAAACCTCTTACGGCAACTGAGGAAGATCATCGCGGAATGGCTTACCCCAATTGGACTCTCCTGTGGATTTGTGGCATCGGACAACGCCAGCAATATTGTGTGTGCATTAAATATGGGCAAATTCCAGCACGTCCCATGTTTTGCACATACCTTGAATTTGGTGGTGCAGAATTTTTTAAAAAACGACAGGGGCGTGCAAGAGATGCTGTCGGTGGCCAGAAAAATTGCGGGACACTTTCGGCGTACAGGCACCACGTACAGAAGACTGGAGCACCACCAAAAACTACTGAACCTGCCCTGCCATCATCTGAAGCAAGAAGTGGTAACGAGGTGGAATTCAACCCTCTATATGCTTCAGAGGTTGGAGGAGCAGCAAAAGGCCATTCAAGCCTATACAATTGAGCACGATATAGGAGGTGGAATGCACCTGTCTCAAGTGCAGTGGAGAATGATTTCAACGTTGTGCAAGGTTCTGATGCCCTTTGAACTTGCCACACGTGAAGTCAGTTCAGACACTGCCAGCCTGAGTCAGGTCATTCCCCTCATCAGGCTTTTGCAGAAGAAGCTGGAGGCATTGAAGAAGGAGCTAAAAGGGAGCGATTCCGCTAGGCATGTGGGACTTGTGGATGCAGCCCTTAATTCGCTTAACAAGGATTCACGGGTGGTCAATCTGTTGAAATCAGAGCACTACATTTTGGCCACCGTGCTCGATCCTAGATTTAAAGCCTACCTTGGATCTCTCTTTCTGGCAGACACAAGTCTGCTGGGGTGCAAAGACCTGCTGGTGACAAAATTGTCAAGTCAAGCGGAACGCGACCTGTCAACATCTCCTCCTTCACATTCTCCCGCAACTGGGGGTGCGAGGAAAAGGCTCAGAATTCCGAGCCCACCCGCTGGCGGTGATGCAGGGCAGTCTGGAGCGACTGCTGATGCTGACATCTGGTCCGGACTGAAGGACCTGACAACGATTACGGACATGTCGTCTACTGTCACTGCATATGATTCTCTCAACATTGATAGAATGGTGGAGGATTATATGAGTGACCGCATCCAAGTAGGCACGTCACACAGTCCGTACTTATACTGGCAGGAAAAAGAGGCAATTTGGAGGCCCTTGCACAAACTGGCTTTATTCTACCTAAGTTGCCCTCCCACAAGTGTGTACTCCGAAAGAGTGTTTAGTGCCGCCGCTCACCTTGTCAGCAATCGGCGTACGAGGTTACATCCAGAAAATGTGGAGAAGATGATGTTCATTAAAATGAATTATAATCAATTCCTCCGCGGAGACATTGACCAGCAGCAATTGCCTCCACAAAGTACACAGGGAGCTGAGATGGTGGATTCCAGTGGGGACGAATTGATAATCTGTGAGGAGGGGGATGTACACGGTGATATATCGGAGGGTGAAGATGAGGTGGACATCTTGCCTCTGTAGAGCCAGTTTGTGCAAGGAGAGATTAATTGCTTCTTTTTTGGGGGGGGTCCAAACCAACCCGTCATATCAGTCACAGTCGTGTGGCAGACCCTGTCACTGAAATGATGGGTTGGTTAAAGTGTGCATGTCCTGTTTTGTTTATACAACATAAGGGTGGGTGGGAGGGCCCAAGGACAATTCCATCTTGCACCTCTTTTTTCTTTTCTTTTTCTTTGCATCATGTGCTGATTGGGGAGGGTTTTTTGGAAGGGACATCCTGCGTGACACTGCAGTGCCACTCCTAGATGGGCCCGGTGTTTGTGTCGGCCACTAGGGTCGCTAATCTTACTCACACAGTCAGCTACCTCATTGCGCCTCTTTTTTTCTTTGCGTCATGTGCTGTTTGGGGAGGGTTTTTTGGAAGGGACATCCTGCGTGACACTGCAGTGCCACTCCTAGATGGGCCCGGTGTTTGTGTCGGCAACTAGGGTCGCTAATCTTACTCACACAGCTACCTCATTGCGCCTCTTTTTTTCTTTGCGTCATGTGCTGTTTGGGGAGGGTTTTTTGGAAGGGCCATCCTGCGTGACACTGCAGTGCCACTCCTAGATGGGCCCGGTGTTTGTGTCGGCCACTAGGGTCGCTAATCTTACTCACACAGCTACCTCATTGCGCCTCTTTTTTTCTTTGCGTCATGTGCTGTTTGGGGAGGGTTTTTTGGAAGGGACATCCTGCGTGACACTGCAGTGCCACTCCTAGATGGGCCCGGTGTTTGTGTCGGCCACTAGGGTCGCTTATCTTACTCACACAGCGACCTCGGTGCAAATTTTAGGACTAAAAATAATATTGTGAGGTGTGAGGTATTCAGAATAGACTGAAAATGAGTGTAAATTATGGTTTTTGAGGTTAATAATACTTTGGGATCAAAATGACCCCCAAATTCTATGATTTAAGCTGTTTTTTAGTGTTTTTTGAAAAAAACACCCGAATCCAAAACACACCCGAATCCGACAAAAAAAATTCGGTGAGGTTTTGCCAAAACGCGTTCGAACCCAAAACACGGCCGCGGAACCGAACCCAAAACCAAAACACAAAACCCGAAAAATTTCAGGCGCTCATCTCTAGTATACTATCCATCTAGATTCTACACCTGTGGTGCATTTTCGTTTTGCAGTTTGCTGACAGTGACCACCAGTATATATAGCAGTACGGTACGGAAGGCCACTGCTCTACCTACCTCTGTGTCGTCAAGTATACTATCCATCTAGATTCTGTACCTGTGGTGCATTTTAGTTTTGCAGTTTGCTGACAGTGACCACCAGTATATATATAGCAGTACGGTACGGAAAGCCACTGCTCTACCTACCTCTGTGTCGTCAAGTATACTATCCATCTAGATTCTATACCTGTGGTGCATTTTAGTTTTGCAGTTTGCTGACAGTGACCACCAGTATATATAGCAGTACGGTACGGAAGGCCACTGCTCTACCTACCTCTGTGTCGTCAAGTATACTATCCATCTAGATTCTATACCTGTGGTGCATTTTAGTTTTGCAGTTTGCTGACAGTGACCACCAGTATATATAGCAGTACGGTACGGAAGGCCACTGCTCTACCCACCTCTGTCGTCAAGTATACTATCCATCTAGATTCTATACCTGTGGTGCATTTTAGTTTTGCAGTTTGCTGACAGTGACCACCAGTATATATAGCAGTACGGTACGGAAAGCCACTGCTCTACCTACCTCTGTGTCGTCAAGTATACTATCCATCCATACCTGTGGTGCATTTCAGTTGTGCGCAGTATATATAGTAGTAGTCCATTGCTATTGATACTGGCATATAATTCCACACATTAAAAAATGGAGAACAAAAATGTGGAGGTTAAAATAGGGAAAGATCAAGATCCACTTCCACCTCGTGCTGAAGCTGCTGCCACTAGTCATGGCCGAGACGATGAAATGCCATCAACGTCGTCTGCCAAGGCCGATGCCCAATGTCATAGTAGAGAGCATGTAAAATCCAAAAAACAAAAGTTCAGTTAAATGACCCAAAAATCAAAATTAAAAGCGTCTGATGAGAAGCGTAAACTTGCCAATATGCCATTTACGACACGGAGTGGCAAGGAACGGCTGAGGCCTTGGCCTATGTTCATGGCTAGTGGTTCAGATTCACATGAGGATGGAAGCATTCATCCTCTCGCTAGAAAACTGCAGTGCCACTCCTAGATGGGCCAGGTGTTTGTGTCGGCCACTTGGGTCGCTTAGCTTAGTCACACAGCTACCTCATTGCACCTCTTATTTTCTTTGCATCATGTGCTGTTTGGGGACTATTTTTTAAATCTGCCATCCTGTCTGACACTGCAGTGCCACTCCTAGATGGGCCAGGTGTTTGTGTCGGCCACTTGGGTCGCTTAGCTTAGTCACACAGCTACCTCATTGCACCTCTTTTTTTCTTTGCATCATGTGCTGTTTGGGGACAATTTTTTTGAAGTGCCATCCTGTCTGACACTGCAGTGCCATCCTGTCTGACACTGCAGTGCCACTCCTAGATGGGCCAGGTGTTTGTGTCGGCCACTTGTGTCGCTTAGCTTAGTCACACAGCGACCTTGGTGCGCTTCTTTTTTTCTTTGCATCATGTGCTGTTTGGGGACTATTTTTTTTAAGTGCCATCCTGTCTGACACTGCAGTGCCACTCCTAGATGGGCCAGGTGTTTGTGTCGGCCACTTGTGTCGCTTAGCTTAGTCACACAGCGACCTTGGTGCGCCTCTTTTTTTCTTTGCATCATGTGCTGTTTGGGGACTATTTTTTTGAAGTGCCATCCTGTCTGACACTGCAGTGCCACTCCTAGATGGGCCAGGTGTTTGTGTCGGCCACTTGTGTCGCTTAGCTTAGTCACACAGCGACCTTGGTGCGCCTCTTTTTTTCTTTGCATGATGTGCTGTTTGGGGACTATTTTTTTGAAGTGCCATCCTGCCTGACACTGCAGTGCCACTCCTAGATGGGCCAGGTGTTTGTTTCAGCCACTTGTGTTGTTTAGCTTAGCCATCCAGCGACCTCGGTGCAAATTTTAGGACTAAAAATAATATTGTGAGGTGTTCAGAATAGACTGAAAATGAGTGTAAATTATGGTTATTGAAGTTAATAATACTATGGGATCAAAATGACCCCCAAATTCTATGATTTAAGCTGTTTTTGAGGGGGTTTTGTAAAAAAATACCCGAATCCAAAACACACCCGAATCCGACCAAAAATTTTCAGGGAGGTTATGGTAAAGCGCGTCCGAATCCAACACACGGCCGCGGAACCGAATCCAAAACACAAAACCCGAAAAATTTCCGGTGCACATCTCTAGTTCAGACCAGATTGCACCGCTGCAAAAAAACTAGCGTGCGATCGGGTCTGAATAACCCCCACAGTACAGAACCTCTGGTAAACCACTCCAATGAATAGAATAATCATGCACGTGGA
Source organism: Pseudophryne corroboree (assembly GCF_028390025.1). Taxonomy (NCBI): domain Eukaryota; kingdom Metazoa; phylum Chordata; class Amphibia; order Anura; family Myobatrachidae; genus Pseudophryne; species Pseudophryne corroboree. Next base: position 381,633,399 of record NC_086450.1, on the reverse strand, counting down.
GGGGTTAATGCAGGGGTGGGGAACATTTTTTCTACCGAGGGCCATTTGGATATTTATAAAATCCTTCGGGGGCCATACAAGTCTGCCCCGCGCGCGCCAAAAAAATGGGTGTGGCCAGTTAAAATGGGACGTGATACACATATGCCCCCAATAGTGCAGTGCCAGATCCACAATTGCCCCCACAGTGCCAGGTTTACAAATGCCCCTCACAGTGCCAGGTATACAGATGCCCCCACAGTGCCAGGTATACAAATGCCCCCACAGTGCCAGGCATACAAATGCCCCTCACAGTGCCAGGCATACAAATGCCCCTCACAGTGCCAGGTATACAAATGCCCCCACAGTGCCAGGTATACAAATGCCCCTCACAGTGCCAGGTATACAGATGCCCCTACAGTGGCAGGTATACAAATGCCCCCACAGTGCCAGGTATACAAATGCCCCTCACAGTGCCAGGTATATAGATGCCCCCACAGTGCCAGGTATACAGATGTCCCCACAGTGCCAGGTATACAAATGCCCCTCACAGTGCCAGGTATACAAATGCCCCTCACAGTGCCAGGTATACAGATGTCCCCACAGTGCCAGGTATACAAATGCCCCTCACAGTGCCAGGTATACAGATTCCCCCACAGTGCCAGGTATACAAATGCCCCTCACAGTGCCAGGTATACAGATGCCCCCACAGTGCCAGGTATACAAATGCCCTCACAGTGCCAGGTATACAGCAGTGACGTGCAGTGGGGTGAGGCAGGTGAGGCAGAGCCTTTCCTGTCATACTAACGTTTGTGCCAGAGTTTTGGCTATATAAAGTATATGAAAAATATAAAGAACTAGGTGCTTCATCGCGCCCTACGGGCGCTCTTCACACCGTCGCAAGGGGCTACGCCCCCTTAACCCTTGCATGCCTTTCTGGGGTTCAATATTTGTATTATATGGAGTATTACCTGCATTCCTTTGTTAGTGGTTAAATATTGCACAATGAAAGGGCGTGCGATGGTGAAGGAGGCGCAGCCCCTTGCGACGGCGTAAACAGCACCTGCAGGGCACGATATACAGAATGTAGCGGGTGCAGGGGGGACTGCGGATGGGGGAGGGTGTCTGTAGATGCTGCGGGTGGAGGGGGGCGGAAGCGGGGGGGCCCGGATGGGAAGGGTCAGGAGGTGCTGCAGGTGGGGGAGGGGCAGAGGAGTGGGGGCTGCAGATGGGGGAGGGGTCCGGAGGCACTGCAGGTGGGGGAGGGGCGGGGGTGCCACGGGTGGGAGAGGGGCAGGTGTGGGGATGTTGCGGATGGGTGAAGGGTTCCGGAGGTGCTGTGGGATGGGAAGGGGCGGGGGTGCCGGGGCTGGGGTAGGGGTCCGCAGGCGCCGTGGGTAGGGGAGGGGCAGGTACGGGTGGTGCGGCGGATGGGGAAGGAGGTCCGGAGGTGCTGCAGGTGGTGGCGGGGCAGGTGCGGGGGTGCCATGGGTGGGGGAGGGGTTGGTGAGGGGGGGACCGTGGATGGAGGAGGGTGTCTGCAGATGCTGCGGGTGGAGGGGGGCAGGTGTGGGGGGAGACATATATGGGGGGTGGATGGTGGAGGGGGTTTGGAGGTGCTGTGGGTGGTGAAGGGGCGGAGGAGTGTGAGCCGTGGGTGGTGTAGGGGGTCTGGAGGCATAACGTGTGGGGTAGGGGTGGAGTGCCGCATGTGGTGGAGGGGAAGGTGCGGAGGTGTGGTGCATTGGGGAGGGGTCTGGAGGCGCTGCGGGTACTGTACCTGCCAAAAAGGTAGTTGGAGGGTATGCAGTAACAGGGCCAGGACAGGGGTGACAGGGTCAGAACAGGGGTGACGGGGCCAGGACAGGGGTGACAGGGTCAGAACAGGGGTGACGGGGCCAGGACAAGGGCGACGGGGCCAGGACAGAAATGACAGGGACAGGATAGGGGTGACAGGGCCATGGTAGGGGCGGCAGTACCAGGACAGGGGTGACAGGGCCAGTATAGGGTTGACAGGGCAAGCACAGGGGTGACAGGGCTAGGATAGGGGTAACAGGGCCAGCATAATGGTGACAGGGCCAGGATAAGGGTGAAAGAGCCAGGATAAGGGTGGCAGGGCAAGGCCAGGGGTGACAGGGACATGACAGAACACAGGGTACGGGAGAGATTGGTATTAGGGACAAAACAGTGGTGACAGACAGATGTGTCTTACCGGAGTCACTGCTGCTGGCTGCTGCTGTTCCACTCCAACCTGTTGGGATCTGCTGCTGGCGAAGACTTGGCATGGCTAACTCTCTTAGGCTGGAGTCCTGCTTCCTCTGCCCGTCCGCATCCCTCCCCCCCTCCTCAGTCACACACCGCAGACCTCGTGCAGCTGCCGGGCACTGTGGTAAGGGGAGACTGGGAGTGACTGGTTAGCCCCCAGGAGACGCTGCGGCTGGAGGGAGGAGGGGGTCATAGCATGCACGCGGCGCGGACCTCGCGGCTGCTGGGCACTGTGGTAAGGGGAGACTGGGAGTGACTGGTTAGCTCCCAGGAGACGCTGCGGCTGGAGGGAGGAGGGGGTCGGAGCCTGCAAGCAGCTCGGACTTCTACAACGCTACCCGCCGGCTAAAGTGTGTGAAGGAGCTGGGCGCACCTCACTGCGGGTGGCAGCGCTGCAGCTAGCGGTGGGGTTGCCGGGGCTGGAGATAACAGAGGCAGTACGGAACCTGCACAGCGGCAGGTGCCCCACAAAACTGCAGCTAAGAAGCGTGGAGTGTGCCAGAAAGTGACATTCCTCCACGCCAGAGAGCCCCTGCTGAGTATGTTGATGTGGGGGGTCAAGCACAAAGTGAGCCGGTGCCGTCTGTCTGTACGGCATACCCCCTCACACACCCCCATACCTCCCAACTGTTCCGCGAATTTTCACGGGACAGTCCCATTTTTTGGGTCTGTCCCGCTGTCCCACCCGTGGGTCGCAGTGTCCCACGATGGAGGGGGCAGTTGGAAAGCTCCTGTACTCGCTGTTCTGCTTAGCAGAGCAGCGGTGAATAGTGGAGACAGAGGGAGAGGGGGCATCAGGGGGTACGGATTAAGGGGGGGTTCCAGCAGCAGAGCCGGATTAAGGGGGGGGGGGCAGTGGGTACGTACCGTCGGCCCCACAGTTTTAGGGGGCCCCTGGCTGGAGTAGCTCTGTCCCATCTCAGAAGCTCCCCTGTCCTGCCAGCAACAGCGGCAGCATTGTGCTACAGTCAGCACACGCTGCTGCGTATTGGCAGGTCTGTGGTGTTGCAGGGAGGCAGCAGTCTCCCTGCTTTCTTCTGCCTGTGCGGGTGTGTAGGGGAAAGCGACCACCTCCTCTGGATTTAGCCCTAGGTGAGGGGCCAAAATTCCATAAAAAAACAAATCCTGGAATTTGCATAAGGGGCGTGGCCTCGCAACCACGATTAGGCCACGCCCCCAACCCCACAGCAATGAGATAGGGCTCACCTGTCTCAAGTGCCCTGGGCCCCCCGGACTCATAATCAGCCCCTCGGGGCATGCCAGCAGCTCACAGAGCTCTGGGCATGCCCCCTCACTGACGAAAATGGGGGCCCTCCCATGAAGCCACGCCCCTTTTGTTGACCACGCCCCTTTTCGCCACGTGTGTGTCCCTCCTTCTTCCTGAAGAAAGCTGGGAGGTATGCACCCCTGCCTGTGCCATGCCCATACTATCTGCTTCTGCTCCTAGTCTCCTATAGATTTGGCCAGATCTGTGACTCATTTGACTAACTCCGCCCAGTGTTGTGACTCCACCCAGCGTTAGCAAATGAGTCACAAAGTCACAGATCTGGGCTATTATATAGGAGATATGTTAAAAATGTCTTCTTTGTATTATTCTAATCATTTTTATAGTCAAATCTCTGGAGCAAAAAGTCTATGGCAGGTGAGGCAGTGCCTCACCTTCTTATCTTTTTCCGCACGTCTTTGATCAAAACCTACCAAATTTCCATAAGTATATACTGCTGTACCTGTGTATAATGCCCACATGCACCATTTGCTCATATATTGTGTGTAAATCTGGCTCTGGTACTAAGCAGTGCCTCCTGAGAAATTTACCTCACCGCACGTCCCTGGTATACAGATGCCCCCACAGTGCCAGGTATACAAATGCCCCTCACAGTGCCAGGTATACAGATGTCCCCACAGTGCCAGGTATACAGATGCCCCCACAGTGCCAGGTATACAGATGCTCCCCCCCCGCTCCTTTCGGCGGGTACACGGAGGAGATCGCGGCTATGTTGGGCGGCGGCGTGTAAGACTTGAAACCAGCCGCCGGTTCGAGAGCCAATCAGAGCTCGCGGACCGGCAGCCGCGGCTCCTGATTGGCTGCCGGTCCGCGAGCTCTGATTGGCTCACGAACCGGCGGCTGGTTTCAAGTCCTACACGCCGCCGCCGCCCGACAATAGCCGCGCTCTCCTCCGTGTGGTGACAGCTGAGACACGCTGCCGCCGGACTGTGCGGCGGCGTGTCTCACTGAGAGGAGAGGGTGGGCCGGACCAAACGGCTTTGCGGGCCTTATATGGCCCGCGGGCCGGAGGTTCCCCACCCCTGGGTTAATGTGTGTCCAATAAAGCTAAAAAGCTCAATAATGGGTAAATGATGAGGGGCAGGTGTGTGGATCATAGGGTCGACAGTAACTAGGTTGACAGTCATTAGGTCGACCACTATTGGTCGACAATGACTAGGTCGACACCTGAAATAGGTCGACATGGTCATTAGGTCGACATGGGAAAAGGTCGACATGCGTTTTTTAATATTTTTTGGGTGTCGTTTTCTTTGTAAAGTGACCGGGAACCCCAATTAGTGCTTCGCTCGCCATGCTTCGGGCAAGGTGCCTCATTCCACTACCGCTGCGCTCGGCACAGGTTACTATTCCCAATCGTAGTCCACGTGGATCGTTAAGTATGAAAAGTAAAAATTTTTTTTTACAAATCTGAAAAACTCATGTCAACCTTTTTATGTGTCGACCTTTGCCATGTCAACCTAGTGACCATGTCGACCTAATGAACATCTCAACCTAATGCATGTCGACCAATACTGATTGGCCTAATGAGTGTCGACCTAAGTGCTGTTGACCAAAAGACCGGATACCGTGGGGCAGGTATGTGGTGGAGGTGTTGTATTGATGGGAGAGGGGCTTTAGAACTTGCAGATAACAGGCAAGTGTTTATTCCAGCATTGTATAAACTTGCATATGAACAATGGAAAATTACTATACAGACATTTTTCTGTACCCCAAAATGCTGGAAAGACTTTCATTTGATCAGAAAAAAATACTTGCTATTATTTTTACACCATCAATTAAAAGTGCAAAAATGAGCCATTTGACATCTTTTGAAAACCTCCAGTGTACAGAAACTCTACCACATCATCCAACATCAGTGCCGTAACTAGACATTTTAGCGCTGTGTGCAAGAAACAGAATTGGTGCCCCCCACCCTTGTGCAAAATAGGGGCAAAAAATATGGAGGCGTGGCTTCATGGGGAAGGGGTGTGGCCCCAAAAGAATACCAATTCATTTTACGGTGCACAGTAGTCTCCATTATTCAAATTACGCCGCACAGTAGCGCCACTACACCAGGTAGAGCCCCTTTTACACATTACGGCAGACAGATTCCCCTTTTTACACATTACGGCAGACAGCGTCCCCTTTTTACACATTACGGCAGACAGCATCCCCTTTTTACACATTACGGCAAACAGCGTCCCCTTTTTACACATTACGGCAGACAGCGTCCCCTTTTTACATATTACGGCAGCCAGTCCCTATTTTTAAACATATTATGGCAGCCAGTCCCCTTTTTTACACATCATGGCAGACCATGTCCCCTTTTTACACATTATGGTAGACAGCGTCCCCTTTTTACACATTACTGCAGCCAGTCCCCCTTTTTACACATTATGGCAGACAGCTTCCCCTTTTTACACATTACGGCAGACAGCATCCCCTTTTTACCCAGTATGGCAGCCAGTCCCCCTTTTTACACATTATGGCAGCCAGTCCCCCTTTTTACACATTATGGCAGACAGCATCCCCTTTTTACACATTATGGCAGACTGCATCCCCTTTTTACACATTACGGCAGACAGCGTCCCCTTTTTACACATTATGGCAGCCAGTCCCTCTTTTTACACATATTATGGTAGCCAGTACCCCTTTTTACACATCATGGCAGACCACGTCCCCTTTTTACACATTACGGCAGACAGCGTCCCCTTTTTACACATTACTGCAGCCAGTCCCCCTTTTTACACATTATGGCAGACAGCGTCCCCCTTTTTACACATTACAGCAGACAGCGCCCCCTTTTTACACATTATGGCAGACAGCATCCCCTGTTTACACAGTATGGTAGACAGCGTCCCCTTTCTACACATTACGGCAGACAGCGTCCCCCTTTTTACACATTACGGCAGACAGCGTCCCCTTTTTACACATTACTGCAGCCAGTCCCCCTTTTTACACATTACGGTAGACAGTGTCCCGTTTTTACACATTACTGCAGCCAGTCCCCTTTTTTACACATTACGGCAGACAGCGTCCCATTTTTACACATTACTGCAGCCAGTCCCCCTTTTTACACATTATGGCAGACAGCGTCCCCTTTTTACACATTACGGCAGACAGCGTCCCATTTTTACACATTATGGCAGACAGCGTCCCTCTTTTTACACAGTACGGCAGCCAGTCCCTTTTTTTACACATTATGGCAGCCAGTCCCCCTTTTTACACATTACGGCAGACCGCGTCCCCTTTTTACACATTACGGCAGACAGCGTCCCCGTTTCACAAATTACTGCAGCCAGTCCCCCTTTTTACACATTATGGCAGCCAGCGTCCCCCTTTTTACACAGTACGGCAGACAGCATCCCCTTTTTACACATTACGGCAGACAGCATCTTCTGTTTACACAGCACGGCAGACAGCGTCCCATTTTTACACATTACGGCAGATAGCGTCCCATTTTTACACATTACGGCAGACAGAGTCCCTCTTTTTACACATTATGGCAGAGTCCCGTTTATACAGTACGGCAGACAGCGTCCCCTTTTTACACATTATGGCAGACAGCGTCCCCTTTTTACACATTATGGCAGACAGCGTCCCCTTTTTACACATTACGGCAGACAGCATCCCCTTTTTGCACATTACGGCAAACAGCGTCCCCTTTTTACACATTACGGCAGACAGCGTCCCCTTTTTACATATTACGGCAGCCAGTCCCTCTTTTTAAACATATTATGGCAGCCAGTCCCCCTTTTTACACATAATGGCAGACCATGTCCCCTTTTTACACATTACGGCAGACAGCGTCCCCTTTTTACACATTACTGCAGCCAGTCCCCCTTTTTACACATTATGGCAGACAGCTTCCCCTTTTTACACATTACGGCAGACAGCATCCCCTTTTTACCCAGTATGGCAGCCAGTCCCCCTTTTTACACATTATGGCAGCCAGTCCCCCTTTTTACACATTATGGCAGACAGCATCCCCTTTTTACACATTATGGCAGACTGCATCCCCTTTTTACACATTACGGCAGACAGCGTCCCCTTTTTACACATTACGGCAGCCAGTCCCTCTTTTTACACATTATGGCAGACAGCGTCCCCTTTTTACACATTACTGCAGCCAGTCCCCCTTTTTACACATTATGGCAGACAGCGTCCCCCTTTTTACACATTACAGCAGACAGCGCCCCCTTTTTACACATTATGGCAGACAGCATCCCCTGTTTACACAGTATGGTAGACAGCGTCCCCTTTTTATACATTACGGCAGACAGCGTCCCATTTTTTACACATTACGGCAGACAGCGTCCCCTTTTTACACATTACTGCAGCCAGTCCCCTTTTTTACACATTACGGTAGACTGTGTCCCGTTTTTACACATTACTGCAGCCAGTCCCCCTTTTTACACATTACGGCAGACAGCGTCCCATTTTTACACATTACTGCAGCCAGTCCCCCTTTTTACACATTATGGCAGACAGCGTCCCCTTTTTACACATTACGGCAGACAGCGTCCCATTTTTACACATTATGGCAGACAGCGTCCCTCTTTTTACACAGTACGGCAGCCAGTCCCTCTTTTTACACATTATGGCAGCCAGTCCCCCTTTTTACACATTACGGCAGCCAGTCCTCCATTTTACACATTATGGCAGACAGCGTCCCCTTTTTCAAATGACGGCAGACAGCATCCCCTTTTTACACATTATGGCAGCCAGTCCCTCTTTTTACACATTATGGCAGCCTGTCCCCCTTTTTACATATTACGGCAGACCGCGTCCCCGTTTCACACATTACTGCAGCCAGTCCCCCTTTTTACACATTATGGCAGCCAGCGTCCCCCTTTTTACACAGTACGGCAGACAGCGTCCCCTTTTTACACATTACGGCAGACAGCATCTTCTGTTTACACAGCACGGCAGACAGCGTCCCATTTTTACACATTACGGCAGATAGCGTCCCATTTTTACACATTACGGCAGACAGAGTCCCTCTTTTTACACATTATGGCAGAGTCCCGTTTATACAGTACGGCAGACAGCGTCCCCTTTTTACACATTATGGCAGACAGCGTCCCCTTTTTACACATTATGGCAGACAGTCCCCCTTTTTATACATTATGGCAGATAGTTTCCCCTTTTTACACAGTACGGCAGACAGCGTCCCCTTTCTACACATTATGGCAGACAGCATCCACCTTTTAACACATTACGGCAGACAGCGTCCTCTGTTTACACATTACGGCAGCCAGTCCCTCTTTTTACACATTATGGCAGCCAGTCCCCCTTTTTGCACATTACGGCAGACAGCGTTCCCTTTTTACACATTACGGCAGCCAGTCCCTCTTTTTACACATTATGGCAGCCAGTCCCCCTTTTTACACATTATGGCAGACAGCGTCCTCCTTTTTACACATTACGGCAGACAGCGTCCCCTTTTTACACAGTAAGGCAACCAGTCCCCCTTTTTACACATTACGGCAAACAGCGTCCCCTTTTTACACAGTACGGCAGACAACATCCCCTTTTTACACATTATGGCAGACAGCGTCCCCTTTTTACACATTACGGCATACAGCGTCCCCCTTTCTACACATTACGGCAGACAGCGTCCCCTTTTTACACAGTACGGCAGCCAGTCCCCCTTTTTACACATTACGGCAGACAGCGTCCCCTTTTTACACAGTACGGCAGACAGCGCCCCCTTTCTACACATTACGGCAGACAGATTCCCCCGTTTTACACATTACGGCAGACAGCGTCCCCTGTTTATACAGTACGGCAGACAGCATCCCCTTTTTACACATTATGACAGCCAGCGTTCCCCTTTTTACACATTATGGCAGACAGCGTCCCCCTTTTTACACATTACGGCAGCCAGCGTCCCCCTTTTTACACATTATGGCAGGATAGATAGATAGACAGACAGACAGACAGACAGACAAAATAGTTGATACTTACCATCTCTCCGCTGGCTCAGGTAGTCAGGCTCCTCAGTGCTGGCAGCTCCGGAGGCAGGGGAGAATGAGGAGGAGGGAGGGGGACTCCGGAGCCGCAGCAGCGCTATGTAATTGGAAGCGGTGCCGCTGCAGCTGTCCCTCTCCTTCTGCAGTGGTTGGCCGCCGCCACTGTGAATGCTGGAATGAGGGAAGCGCATCCCAGAATTCACAGCAGCGCTGGCCAGCCACTGCGGAAGGAGAGGGACAGCTGCAGTGGCGCCGCTACCAATTACATAGTGCTGCTGCGGCTCCGGAGTCCCCCTCCCTCCTCCTCCCCTGCCTCCGGAGCTGCTCCTCTCTTCTCCTCCTTCGGCGCACACAGCACAGACGGCTTGTAATGAGTCAATTTGACTCATTACAAGCCGCAGACATGGAATGCTAGCAGTTGCGTACACGTAGTTATGGCTCTGTCCAACTTGTACACACATATTTCCAACTTTTACAGGGTGATTCACAGACCTGGATCTTTGAACCTGAACCTTAGTTCCCTGGTCCAGCAGCATCTCTAATGACGGAGACACCCTGTGTGGGTGAAGTCGTGCACCGGCAAAAAGTTGTGTGGTTTCATGGGTACGGGGCATGGCCTCGCAAGTAGGGGGCATGGCTTTGCAACCCCCATTTTCATCACTCTGGGGGTCAGGAGCTGCTGAGCTGTCTCCAGAGACCAGTCTATGTGCAGTGCTGGCTACTACACTGTGACAAGAGCAAGGTGTTGCACCCTCGGCAGGTGACACCCAGGTGCGGCCAGCACCCCCCACACCCCCATAGTGCCACCACGACCTGCTCTATCCTGTATTTATACATTAGTGAGGCCTTAAAAATACTTTACAATGATCCTGAACAGCAGCGGCTCCTGCTTTCTTTTTGCAGGAGGGCTGTAGTGCATGCTCTGCAGCCCCTAGAAGCCGCCTAGGGCTGCCATAATACAGCAGTTAGGGAGAAGCTTCCCAATTGAATCACTCTCTGCATATGGCAAATCTAGTTAAAAAAAAAACCCTCCCCCTGCGATTGTCAATCCAGACTGTTATTACCAGAAAGCATTTCCAATACAAACCACTGCTAGTCCCACCGGCGTATTTATAATGAGTACAGTGTGTGAGGTGCCGCGAGGTTCACGGGGGCCCACACAACACACCCTGCACTCATTATTTTTAACACTTACCCTCCGGAGTACCGTGGCGCAGTAGCAGTGCTGCAGAAGTCACTGGGATAATGGTGCACCACCATTTGCCCTGTGTTTCGCGCATGCGCAGTAAGAAAATCACTGGGAAAATGGCCACTGCACCATTTTCCCGGTGATCTGCGCATGCGCTGTAAACTCTGGGACAGCACTGGGGTCTGGGGGTGGTGGTGTATTTTACTGGGGCGCTGCAGCCCTGTATTGCTTAGGTAAACTCAGCCACTGATCCAGAGTAACAAATTTACAGGAGATACAGGTGCTACCAGACCATATAAAAAAAAAATAAGAAAAAAAAACATGCAAAAAAGATATACAGCATAAGCACTCAGCAAAATGGATTGTTGGAGAAAAAAAGGCTGTGGAAAATCAAAGCCTTAATAGACCACAATCATCACTGGATAGAATTCTTCATAGTAGGGTGCTGTGATCTAATCCTGGGTCTGCATAACTGATACCTCTGTCACACCGCACAAATAACCCGGTATCGACCCGGCATATTGCCGGGTCGACACGGGTCGGCGTGCTGTGTGAAAGGGGCATAGCCGAAATTGCGGGTCGCCTGACCCGGCAATTCAACCCGAGAATAAAGCAGTGTTATACCCTGGTTGAATACCGGGTCAGTGGCTGCGTAAACGGGCTCCCGGGTCAATGCGTCCTGGGACCCGTTTAGTACAGCAAGGAGAGGCGGCGCAGAGATGATCTCATCTCCCAGCGCCGGCTTTACCTCCGCCCCCGTCGCCGACTCCGCCCCCCACTGCTATGGCAACCCACCCGGCATATTGCCGGTTCGGGGAAGCCTGCAGTAGCGGCCAATGCCGGATCCCATCCGGGAAGGCCCCGTTTCCAATTCCCGGGTGGGATTCGGCATTGGCAGTGTGAAAGGGCTATAAATAGATTGTGACGTAAACCCCTAATTAAAAATTCTAGCTACGTAGAAATTCTAATGAGTGTATTTACTTAGGGAACAGGAGACATCAAGCCTGATTCAAGCCTGAAGCACATATTGCTGATTCCGACGCAACTGATCGACAGTTTTAGTACTTGGGTGTACTGTGCATGTGCTGCAATGGTCTTGCAATGGCGGTCGTAGACAGGATTAGGACACAGAATATTTGACAGGTAGCTATTTGGGGAGTGGTGACAAAAACGCAAGAGTACAGTGACCGTTTTCGCGCCATGTATCTACCAGCAACTGCATCTTCTGATGCAGTTTTAATAAATGAGTCTGACATCTTAATTAGGACAGCTATTCTGAAAACCTGAGGCTTTCATAGAGGTCCGATGCAGAGGCGTTTCTAGAGAGGAGGTGGCCCGTGCGCAGGTTCTGTCTGGGCCCCGTCCTTTCTAGCCGACGGAAGCACTTAGCTCTGGGCACTAGAGTCTACAGCGCATGTGCAGATTTCCGGGAAAATGGCGCAGTAGCCATTTTCCCAGTGACACTTCTACTGCACATGTGCAAAACACCAGGAAAATGGCGCTGTGCCATTTTCCCAGTGATTTAGGCAGCACTACTGCAGCACTGTGGGGCTCTGGGGTGAAAGTATAAAATATAATAGGTGCGAGGTGTGCCCCCCCTGGACCCCGGAGGCCCGTGTGCACCGCACACACTGTACCCATTATAAATATTCCAGTGGTCCGATGTGCGACTAATGTTAACGACGTTGCATCTTCGTACACAAGACCCATAACTGAGATGCTGATTGTAGGCATCTCAGCACACAACCCAGTGGGTATAAATTTGTATATTTTTGCACAACCAGCAGAGGCGGAACTCTTTGGTTGGAGCAGTACTGGGCACATCCTGCTGCTCCTGCTGTTTAGATGCACCCAGGGCAATGTCCTTAGGTGATGTGGCGGCCGCTCAGCTGCACAGGCCTCCGAACTCTTGGAAAGCGAAAATACACTCCCCCGAGGGCGGCAACTATGCGTTTGCTCGGCTGCTGAAAGTAGCTAGCGAGCGATCAACTCGGAATGAGGGCCAATGTGTGTTTGTTTGTTTTTTAATTTTAGTGAGGAATAATGTGTTTATTTCCTGTGGAAGATAATGTGTTTTTATTGCTGTGGGGTATAATATGTTTTATTGTTTTCTGTAGGGAATAATGTGGGTTTTTTTTTTCTGTAAAGGACTGTGTGTTTTTTTTGTTTTCTGTGGGGAATGTTTTTCTCTGTAGGGATAATGTGTTATTTTCTGTTGGGGTATAATGTGTTTCTGTTTTCTGTGGGGGATATTGTGTTTTTTTTCTGTAAGGGATGTTTTTTTCTATAAGGGATATTTTTTATTCTCTTTGTGGTGAGTTATGTTTTTTTAGTCTGTGGGGGTAATTCCAAGTTGATCTCAGCAGGAAATTTTTTAGCAGTTGGGCAAAACCATGTGCACTGCGGGGGGTGGGGGGGGATATAACATTTGCAGAGAGAGTTAGATTTGGGTGGGTTATTTTATTTCTGTGCAGGGTAAATACTGGCTGCTTTATTTTTACACTGCAAATTAGATTGCAGATTGAACACACCACACCCAAATCTAACTCTCTCTGCAAATGTTATATCTCCCCCTCCTGCAGTGCACATGGTTTTGCCCAACTGCTAAAAAATTTCCTGCTGCGATCAATTTGGAATTACCCCCCGTGTGGGGACAATTTGTGCACTAATTGTTAATATAAAACTTTTAGGGTTCTTTATCATTTGTGGTCAGCCCCACAAAATAAAGATTCCTGTATTCTCACACACATACCATTGGTGAGTCGATGGGACAGGCTCTGATAGGAACTCGTCCCGGTGATCACTGAGAAGTAATGCGATGGCGTTGCTATCACATTACTTCCTCCTCTGCCCCACCAGCTGAGCTACTGCGCAGGCACCGATGGATCCCTGGAAAGGGGGGCTTACGCCCCTGACACCCAGTGCAAAAAAAACCCAGCTGCAATAGTAATTGCATTGCATCTCTGTATCGGGCTAGTTGTTAGATAACAGCATCCCTTACTGCAATGATTACTTTTGTGGTCTGCTAGGGCTTCCATTTTCCTGGAGACCCCCCCCCTATTATCCATGGTAGTGTGTGTGTGTGTGTGTGTGTGTGTGTGTGTGTGTGTGTGTGTGTGTGTCTACATCGTGTGTGTGTTCGTGTGTGTGTGCATAAATATATATATATATATACATATATCAGTGATGAGCGGGTTCGGTTCCTCGGAAACCGGACCCCCCCGAACTTCACCCATTTTACACGGGTCCGAGGCATACTCGGATTCTCCCGTATGTCTCGGTTAACCCGAGCGCGCCCGAACGTCATCATCCCGCTGTCGGATTCTCGCGAGATTCGGATTCTATATAAGCAGCCGCGCGTCGCCGCCATTTTCACTCGTGCATTGGAAATGTTAGGGAGAGGACGTGGCTCGCGTCCTCTCCGTTTATTAATGTTGATGCAAATATTTGTGCTTATTGCTTTATTGTGGGGACTGGGGAGCGGCTGTATTATATAGGAGGAGTACAGTGCAGAGTTTTGCTGACAGTGACCACCAGTATACGTTGTCTGCCTGAAAAACACTCCATATCTGTGCTCAGTGTGCTGCATATATCTGTGCTCACACTGCTTAATTGTGGGGACTGGGGAGCAGCTGTATTATATAGGAGGAGTACAGTGCAGAGTTTTGCTGACAGTGACCACCAGTATACGTTGTCTGCCTGAAAAACACTCCATATCTGTGCTCAGTGTGCTGCATATATCTGTGCTCACACTGCTTTATTGTGGGGACTGGGGACCAGCAGTATTATAAAGGAGGAGTACAGTGCAGAGTTTTGCTGATAGTGACCACCAGTATACGTTGTCTGCCTAAAAAACACTCCATATCTGTGCTCAGTGTGCTGCATATATCTGTGCTCACACTGCTTTATTGTGGGGACTGGGGACCACCAGTATATTATATAGGAGGAGTACAGTGCAGAGTTTTGCTGACCAATGACCACCAGTATACGTTGTTTGCCTGAAAAACACTCCACATCTGTGCTCAGTGTGCTGCATATATCTGTGCTCACACTGCTTTATTGTGGGGACTGGGGACCAGCAGTATTATATAGGAGGAGTACAGTGCAGAGTTTTGCTGACAGTGACCACCAGTATATATAGCAGTACGGTACGGAAGGCCACTGCTCTACCTACCTCTGTGTCGTCAAGTATACTATCCATCTAGATTCTATACCTGTGGTGCATTTTAGTTTTGCAGTTTGCTGAAAGTGACCACCAGTATATATAGCAGTACGGTACAGAAGGCCACTGCTCTACCTACCTCTGTGTCGTCAAGTATACTATCCATCTAGATTCTATACCTGTGGTGCATTTTAGTTTTGCAGTTTGCTGACAGTGACCACCAGTATATATAGCAGTACGGTACGGAAGGCCACTGCTCTACCTACCTCTGTGTCATCAAGTATACTATCCATCTAGATTCTATACCTGTGGTGCATTTTAGTTTTGCAGTTTGCTGACAGTAACCACCAGTATATATAGCAGTACGGTACAGAAGGCCACTGCTCTACCTACCTCTGTGTCGTCAAGTATACTATCCATCGACATTCTATACGTGTGGTGCATTTTAGTTTTGCAGTTTGCTGACAGTGACCACCAGTATATATAGCAGTACGGTACAGAAGGCCACTGCTCTACTTACCTTTGTGTCGTCAAGTATACTATCCATCCATACCTGTGGTGCATTTCAGTTGTGCGCAGTATATATAGTAGTAGGCCATTGCTATTGATACTGGCATATAATTCCACACATTAAAAAATGGAGAACAAAAATGTGGAGGTTAAAATAGGGAAAGATCAAGATCCACTTCCACCTCGTGCTGAAGCTGCTGCCACTAGTCATGGCCGAGACGATGAAATGCCATCAACGTCGTCTGCCAAGGCCGATGCCCAATGTCATAGTAGAGAGCATGTAAAATCCAAAAAACAAAAGTTCAGTAAAATGACCCAAAAATCAAAATTGAAAGCATCTGATGAGAAGCGTAAACTTGCCAATATGCCATTTACGACACGGAGTGGCAAGGAACGGCTGAGGCCCTGGCCTATGTTCATGGCTAGTGGTTCAGATTCACATGAGGATGGAAGCACTCATCCTCTCGCTAGAAAAATGAAAAGACAAGCTGGCAAAAGCACAGCAAAGAACTGTGCATTCTTCTAAATCACAAATCCCCAAGAAGAGTCCAATTGTGTCGGTTGCGATGCCTGACCTTCCCAACACTGGACGGGAAGAGCTTGCGCCTTCCACCATTTGCACGCCCCCTGCAAGTGCTGAAAGGAGCACCCGCAGTCCAGTTCCTGACAGTCAAATTGAAAATGTCACTGTTGAAATACACCAGGATGAGGATATGGGTGTTGCTGGCGCTGGGGAGGAAATTGACAAGGAGGATTCTGTGTTATGAGCCACGGCTGTGGCTCATTCCTGTTTTGCAGTTTTGTTCTGTATTTCATGTTATACTTCTGTTTATGTTCCCCGTGGGTGTCATGGGGTGCTCGGAGCTCACCCTTAAGGAGGGGATACTGTTATGAACCACAGGTAGTGGTTCATTCCTATTTTATGTTTATAAAGTTGTCTTGCATGCCAGGATTTCCTGTTGCTCTGTTTTAGAATACTCTTGTCTGCTGCCGCTGGTGAGTCTGTGTAATTGCAGCTTGTTCCCTTGTGTTCAGCCTCACCTGGCTGCTAATTGCATCTGGTCAGTTTGGAATCATGCAACAAGGCAGCTGCATGGGATTATTAATTAGGCCTCTCTGTTATATGCTGGCTGTTTGCAATTCACAGATGCTGGTGATATTTCTGGGTTTTCAGTCTGCTTGAGTTCTGAGCTTGCTTCCTGCTAGTTCCTGAGCTTCCTGTGTCGATTCCTGTGTCAGTCCCTGTGTCGATTCCTATGTCTGATCCCGTGTCCTGCCGTGAGGCGTTCCTGTCCTGAGGTCCAGTACCTTTGCCTGTGCAAGTTTCTGGCTTCTTGGTGTCCACCGGTCTGTCGTTTGGGATTCTGCCTGTCCTCCAGTTCTGAGAGTCTGTGTCAGCAGCATTGGGAGTTCCTGTCCGTTTGCCAGTATTCGTACCGGTTCCGTGA